>NW_022995075.1:11205-80603 GCF_008704595.1 Diutina rugosa | reverse complement strand
AAAAAAAAAAGTTTTTTTTATCGACCATTAAACTCACATAGAGACGCCAATTTTGAAGTGAACTCGTCCAAAATCACATCAAGTATACTTCCAGAGCCAACAAATTTTATGGAGCAAACGAAATGTCTATATCGAATTTTCCTGATTTTATAGAATTTTTTTTTAGTTTTTTCGAGGAAAAACTTAGAAAATTCAAACAATTCTCATTTGTTGTCGCAAGTACTATTTGAACAGTAGGCATTACAATGCTGTTGTTCGTTTTCTTCTATGGTGTCATTCACCCCATAAATGAACTTGGGTAAGGTCTCCCGTATTGCCTGCATTTAAATCTTTTGTGTGCAGGCATGAGTGTTGCATGCATGACATGTGTGTCGAAAGCGGTGTTCGCTCTCAGAATAACCTGTCAAACCAAATAGACTTGCTTACAGATTACAAAGATGTTGAAAACAATGAGTCAAACACCTTAGATTATGTCAAACTCGCGATCGTCTCGCACGATGCACCCGCAGACAAACATCATCCGTAGACGAAGTGTGACAAGGCCTGCGTAGTAATTGGCCTGCATAGTAACAGGCCTGCATAGTAACAGGCCTGCATAGTAACAGGCCTGCATAGTAACTGCTGCAAACATTGCAAGTCGCTGCCAATGTCCACGAAATGGGTCTACATCACACACTATCCAGGCCGGGCTCCAAGAACTGCTGAATATGTTTAACATACACTGACTGCTCTGAGCGGTGGTTGTCTTCAGATTGACCTGAGAGAAACTTTTGTTATGGAAACTATGAGCAAGAGAGCCTACGATCCAAAGTTTTCAAAAGCAAATATATGGAATTGTGGCTAGATTCAATTGACCATGCAAGCCTAATTCGATTTATCCAAGATACAACTGTTCATAACAAGATCATTATCATTAACAAGCTACCTAATTTACAAACCTTGGTGGGCTCTTCTTCTGTCTCTTTCCTCGGCAATCGACAACTTAACCCCCTTACCCTTAGGCAACGACACCCAGGGCTTACCGGCTTCGTCACCGATGATGAACACGTTGTTTTCTCTGGTGACGAAAGTGTGGTCTCTGGCATCCTTGATGTGGACCAAGTTGAAACCACCTCTGTGGTGTTCTTGGTGGATGATGGTACCAACACGACCCATGTTTCTACCACCGGTGACCATGACCAACTTACCGGTTTCGAACTTGATGAAGTCGGTAATCTTGCCAGTGGCCAAGTCGATCTTGACGGTGTCGTTGACTCTGACCAAGGGGTCAGGGTATCTGATAGTTCTACCATCGTGAGTAACAGCGTAAGGGATCAGGCGCTTACCCAATTGGACGGACTTAACCTTAGCCAACTTGTACGAAGCTTCTTCAGCGGTGATTCTGTGGACGGCAAATCTACCCTTGACGTCGTAGATCAAGCGGAAGTTTTCGTTGGTGGCTTCAAGCGAGATGACGTCCATGAACCCGGCGGGGAAGGTGGTGTCAGTTCTCACCTTACCGTCGACCTTGACGTGTTCCTGCATGAGGATGGCCTTGACTTCTCTGCCGTTCAAAGCATACTTCAATCTGTTTCTAATGAAAACGACCAAAGGGAGCGATTCTCTCAACTTGTGGGGACCTTGCGAGGGTCTGGGGGCGTAGGTGCCGGACAACTTGTCCAACATCCAGTGGGAGGGAGCTGCCAATCTCTTCAAGTGCTTCTTGCTGAATTTGTTAGTAAACTGAGACAGTATTTTACGGGAGCCTAAATGTCAAGTAGTGTGTCCACCAATATGAGGAAAAGGTCGCGTGGTAACCAAAAACAAGGATTTCACAGGATCAAAGGTCACGAGAACGTGCCAATAATCTCAATGAAACCATGAACCACTGCTAGTAACCGTTGAAAAGTCACTAACAAAGGTTCAGTTGTTTTTGGACATTCACAAACAAACCACCCCACCGTTTTTGATGGACACTCCACTATCGACAAGGCTCCCAATCCAAGCTAGTCCTTTTGATTAGAAACTAGCTGGTAACCGTTATAACGAACGATCCTTTCTCAGAATCAGTTCTCGGCTTTGTTTATAGTCGCTCGACTTACGGGCCTCTTGCCATCTTTGATAGTAAGTGTAGTGTGTAAAGAAGAAATTTTTTTTCCAGAGGTGAAAAATTTATTGTCGTCGCGACAGCGAGGAGTGCGCGCACGTGACCTAGGGCTAGCAACCCTAATGTTGACTCTACTTGAGAATGATTATCACTAATTTGTAGTGGTGGCGTGACCGTAAGTTGGTTTTTTTCACATGCTAATGCCACCCCCTTAGGTTTATCTCACGCCATCGTATGTATATCATGTGATGATTTACCCCACATTTCGGAGTAGTGATCACATACCAGGGCACGCAACCTTCCCTTATCGCTATCGCTGTGGCTTCCCCCACGTATTCCCCGCCCCATCTACTCCTATTTCCAAACTAAACCAACAATTGCCCTCTTCTCCACACTTGTCTCAACCTGTTATATCTCATATTAGCCTCCAAATAGGCCATATAACCATAGTTAATCATTCCTTAAATATTATGTTACCAGGAGCATTTATGGAGGGGAAGGAGATGGGTGTTGCTCCCCGCATCTACGACACCCCCAAGATCACCCACCAATTTAAGCAGGAATTGCCTGATCGAGCCTAGCATCGCATGACCCTGTTTACTTACCCCGAAATCATCAGCCGATCACCAGCAATCATCAAACCACGCCAAACCATTGCTACCAACATCAGAGAAGGTGGAGACTATAATATTTTCATTGATTGTCGTAATTTAGTTGCTAACGGAGGTAAGCGGAGGCAAACGTGAGTTGCCAACACGAGAGATTTAGTCCAGGGGACAGTGTCTAAGAGAAGAACACAAACTATATCGGAATTCATTACCTATATACGGAGAAAGCTGGAACAACTACTCAACAACCATTGATTAGAGAAGTTCTTCTTATTTTTTTAGTACCACTAGACTTTGACTAGTTTCTTTCATAAACATTTTTTTGTTTTTTATCATTTTTTTTTGTTTTCTCATTGAACTGACAACGAATAGTCAAAGTAGACGAACTTAAAGCCAGTGCCAGGGGTAGACCAATTGTTGCTAGAAGATGGTGATGTAATAGATTGCCAAATGGTTTTTTTTTTTTCAATCGAAACAATCCATTTTCATTGGAATGAATGAACTTTAGTTCAATCCATGTTGGTTTACATGTTCTCCTTATTTTGAAACTACTTCACTTTACCCTTGTTTCAAAAAGTTCTCTTAATTTTTTTTTTTGATTTTCTTATTAATCAATAAGTTAAAGATGAATCGGGGATCAACCTCGATAAAGGATACGGAATATATAGATGGGTCGTCACAGGGGTGTGTGACAGGGGGTGACGAGTTCACGGCTGAAACAGGGGGCGACTAGAAAATGGTGTTTTTGGGGTCCTCTGGGGTGCCGCGGAGGGCCAGGCCCAGATGGAACTCGGCGCCTTGTTCCGCCAACAACGCCTCGGCGGTCTCCGGGGAGCGGTCGCCGTGCATAGCATTGACAGAGGCGCCGGTAGCGCCAGCGCCCGCGGCGCCGGCGCCGGCGCTCGCCGCCAATTTCTCAACTTCGGCGCCCGTCATCACCTTGATCCAGTCAACGTGCAACGAGAACGGGCCGTACTGCTTATCTAATAAGCCAATGCCGACGGTCTTCACCTCGGCCTTGTTTATCTCCGAGCCGTCCTGGATCACCCCCCAATTAGTCATGACAAAGTCATTCAACGGAATCACCACCGTCTCCCATTCGCCGGGGGTGTTAAGGAAAAGCCGGTGCTGGTACAAGTCGGTCACCAAGGGGGTATTGGCCTGTAAGTTGACCAAGTACTTGCGCTTATCGCCGAGGACCCTAAGTGCGAGGGCGTCGTACATCAGCCAATCCCAGTACTGGTTACCCGATAGCCACGAGTCTTTTTGGTCGCGGGTGCGGAACATCGCATATCCCAGACGCGTGACCTCGGGGTTATCTTTGGGTAAGTCCAAGTTTAGGTATCCGTGGAAATGCCCCGTTTGTGAAACAGGGTCAATGTCAAACTCAACGTCAGAATAGCCGCCGATCTCGCGGTCGCAGCGGGTTATGATCGATTCGTGCATCGCTTCCGGTTGTTTGAAGTCCAACACCGTCGCCACCAGCGGCGCGAGGCCCTGGGGCTTCTTGAATAACCCTTTGAAGCTCAGGTTCAACCCCAACGTTCTCAATGACATGTCTGTAGTTTCAGAGTGTGTTTGAGACTTGGTTTCAAAGTGTGTTTCAAAGTAGGTTTTGAAATGGGTTTGAAAAGTTCGGGTTGTGTGGGTTCGCGGTCAATTAAGTGCGCGACGGCTTCCCTTTATATATCTGCCAAAAGTGAGGGGAGCAGTGGCAGTGAGGCAGTGATGGGATCAGCAGCGGGCGCCGGGCGCCAGCGATGGGGGGGCGCCCGATTCCTGCACCTCGGAGTCGGATGCAGGCGAACGTAATTTTTTGAAGGTCCGGGCGTCACCTGTTTCCCCGGAAACTCTCGTGCCGGTGTTAAATTAATAAATGAAGTAATCTCCGCCGGCGATGGAGACCCCGACGATGAAACAATCATTTTGGTTTCAAATTAAATCCAGACTGTTTCATGTTATGTTTTACAATTACAGACGACCGCTGATTTCCGGGGTCTGGGGGGGACGGAGTCACACTTCGNCACACTTCGCACGGGGGGGGGGGTGCTGCGGACATTAATTGCCCTGCTCACACCTCCTTATCAGTGGCGGGGTGTGGCAAGCAAGGGTACTGGAGAAAAAGTGAGGTCAGTTAGTAGCCCTGAGCAGCCCCCAAAATCCACTAGATCCTCGTATCGACAAGGACAACAAAAAGCCCGTCACCTTTTGCTACACTGAGTTTGAAACCGTGATTTTTTCTTACATTGTTTCATGTTGGCCACGTTTCATCCACCTCCGACAGCCTACTAGTTTCATATCACTTGTATCATCCTCGCCATCCGGGGGATGCCGTCGTCAGGTGTCGATAAACTCCGATGTAGTCCTAACCCCCGGCATCGCGTAATCAGGATAAGGCGTGGGTGGTGCATTATCAAACAATCGCATTGAAACAAACCCCCCCCGCAATGGTCGACATTGTCGAGATAATGGGATCAACCAGTACCCCTACCAGTTACTCGCCATTGTTTTGATAGTGGAATGTGGGTGACCTTTCAGCTTAGTCATCGTCGCCACTGCTGACTTATCATTAATCATCATCCGATACGTGTTTCACTAAGTGCTTCAAAAACTAGTCTTTTTTTCAGAATGGTTTAGTAATCTGGCAGTGATGACAAAAGTTGGTCGTCATTTCCCCTATTTTTTTTTTATATTTACCCAGGGTTAGCCTCTCTGCCGCAGGTGGGTGGCCACCTCCCAACAAATTACGGGGTTTGGTATTACGTAATGCGAGGCTGAACTTTCGTCCCATTACGCTATCCTCACCACCGCCACCTTGATATCGGAGCTCGGCGCCCTCGGGGTGGGGAGGTTAGAGGTTACGCAGCCCTGGTCCCTGGTGGCGACGGTGGCGAAAGCCCACCACTCCCAGGCCCCCAAAAGGGGAACTCCGAAGTTAAGATATATATGCAGCACCCCTTAACCCCCGGCTGACCCCGAGCGCCACACGCAACCCCCCGGCGGCGGCCGGGGCCACCTGAAACAAAACAAAGAACATCACGCCACCACCCACCGCACGTCGACGTACCCCATATGTACCCGGTACGTACTCGGTACATACCCCAGATAATAACATCGGCGGTGGTGACCTGTCACACCCGTGGCCGCCCTTGTCCATGTGCCCCTGACCGTTTAGGTTAACGCAAATCCCCTCATCTGGTGCCTTTCACGTGGCGCTATATCCTCATCAAGGTTATACCTCGAGCCAAAACCGTTAGTGGCCTAATTCACATGCCCGTGGTGTCCCCATCTAGATATAACCCACCCCACGGCGCTATACTTTCCCCCCACCCTCCTTAAAACTATCAGAAAAATACTATGGGGAAGGCTAAATACTACGACCCAAACACCGCTGCCTACCTCGACCCGAACAATGACCGCCGGGTGGCCGTCATCACCGGCGGCGCTGGAGGCCTCGGCTGGTACACCATCCTCCACTTGTACCTCCACGGCTACGTGGTGTACATGGCGGCAAGAAACCCGTCCAAGGTGCAGAAGGCAATTGACGAAATTAAGGCAGAAGCACACAAACGGTCTACGGGCCATACGTTTGGCGAGATCAACCACGTGCAAATGGACTTGATGCTGTTGGACTCGGTGAAAACGGCGAGCCAGGAGCTCGCTAAAGCGGAGCCGAAGATCGACATCTTGATTAATAACGCCGGCATCATGGGGGTGCCGTTTGACGTCACCAAGGACGGCTACGAAGTGCAGTACCAGGTGAACTTTGTCGGCCACATGCTCTTGACGGAGCGGCTCATCCCCAACTTGGAAGCCGCCCCTGAAGCCCGAGTGGTGTTCCTTTCTTCGGTCGGCCACAACTTCGCCTACACCTACTTTGACCCCGCCAAAAAAGTCAACCGGTGGCCCAACGCGATGTGGACGTGGGTCCGCTACGGCAACGCCAAGGCGGCGGAGATCCAGTACGTGAAATACATGGCGAAACAGCACCCGCGGATCCTCTGGCTTGCGGTGCACCCGGGGATTGTCGGGGGTACGGCGTTGTACGACCACTGGACGAAGCTCCCCGTGTTGGGCCCGATCTTTAATGCCACCGTCAAAGCTGCTGACGCTGTCGGTGGTGTTTCCGTTGAAGAAGGTTCTCTCTCTAGTCTCCGGGCGGCGCTTGACCAGCTGTTGACGGCGGCTAAAGATAACGGCAAGTACTTGACCACAGGGGGACCGGAGGGGTGTGCTCTGGGCGTCGCCAGCAGTGCTAAGAACGCCGAACGAACCGTCGACTACAACTACGAACAGCTCAAACGGAAGGGGTTCTTGTGAGACAGACTGTGTGTAGTATAATCAATGTGTTCTGATGCCAGTGTAAGCCATCTTCAATCGAGTATATAGGCCTACAGCCAGCCACAGACTAGCCACAGAGTGAATAGAGGTCGTTGTACGAGGCCACTTGTGAGTTTCATTTTTTGACATCTACGGCACAGTCCCTTCTGTGCTGTCCTTCGCTAATGACAAGCGCAATGGATGCCAAGCTCAATCAATCCTCAAGGTCGAGTGATGGAAACCGTCTGGCAGATTGAACCGGTCGATTTTATAATGCACTGCAACTGTTAGCCCTTATTCCTTGAAGCCAGGGGAGTACAAATTGATCGTGTATTCACTAATGGCACTGCACCCTTCAATCCCCTAGTGAACTTGGTTCCAGCAATGGTGCTACGCATCAGTCCCCTGACTAACCTTTAAAACTCACCTGCTCCGCTTGTGCCAGTCTATGTGAATCTATCCATGCCGTATTCCTTCCTCGAGTCTTTCTCTTATCGCACTAGGGGGGGGGTGCGAAACTTTATCGTGCCGTATTTGTGCCACACTCACCCCCTACTTCCACCACGATTGTGCAATTGCGGCGCCATGGCCAACTATTACGATCCGAATACCGCGGAATACTTTGACCCCGCTACCACTAGAAAAGTGGCGGTGGTCACCGGCGGCGCTGGCGGCCTCGGCTGGTACACCATCCTCCACTTGTACCTCCACGGCTACGTGGTGTACATGGCGGCGAGAAATCCGGCTAAAGTGGAGAAAGCCATCGCCGATATCAAGGAAGAGGCGGCAAAGAGGGCCAGCGACCATCCCACGGGCGAGATTCATCATGTGGAGATGGATTTGCTCCTGCTTCAGCTGGTGAAAGAAGCTGCCGAAACTTTGGCGAAAACCGAACCGAAAATCGACATTTTGATCAACAATGCCGGTATCATGGCCGTCCCCTACGAGATCACCAAGGACGGCTACGAAATCCAGTACCAGGTGAACTTTGTCGGCCATTTACTCCTCACGACAAAGCTTTTGCCCAACTTGGAGGCGGCCCCGGCTCCCCGGGTGGTGATGCTTTCGCTGATGGGGCACAAGGCTGCCTTTAAATACTTTGACCCCAGCGATACCATCAACAAGTGGCCTGACGCTGCCTGGACTTGGATCCGTTATGGGGTAGTAAAAGCCGCCGAGATCCAATACGCCAAGTATATGGCGGTTCAACACCCGCGGATCCTCTGGATCTCTGTCCACCCTGGTATTGTTCCCGGCACCAACTTGTTTGACCCGTGGAAACAGGCTCCGTTGCTTGGTCCCATCGTTGGAGCGTCGACCAGGTTCCTTGATTCTACAGTGGGGGTAACCAACGAACAGGGGCTGTACTCGACGCTTCGAGCAGCGCTTGACCCCACTTTGCTGCCGGAAAAGGATAACGGCAAGTATTTAAACACTGGTGGTTCCGAGGCGACGCCGACCCTGGTGGCGAGCGACGCCAACAATGCTAAACGGACAGTGGAGTATAACCTTGAACAATTGAAAGCCAAGGGCTTTTTGTAACGACACTATTTATTCAATATGACGATTTTGCTGAAGACTGAACTATCATGAAAATTTCAGATAAAACGAATTGCTCAATTGAGAGAACTTTGTAATTATCGATGAGTTCGTGTCGATGCCATAGCCAGTTTCTCCATGGTGGCGTGATCGGCAATCTTCAAACCGACGCTGATGTTGCTTTGGTCGACTTTCCCCAAATTGCAATGGCTTCCTAGAGTACCAATCTAAGAAGTAAAAACAATTAAATTGAGGCCAGTAATGAGTCACCATGAAAAATACCAAATGAATCAAATATCTTTTTGCTAACATAATGTTTTCTAACCAAAGCATTGACTATTCTCACATGGGAGATCGAATAACGAAGTTCCCGTTAATACCAAAAAATGGGCCAATTCACCATTCACCAGCCCACATAAATACGGCTTACTCCTCTCTACTCAATTTTGCTCCACTCCATGCCCTACTACGACCCCACCACTGCCGAGTACCTTGACCCCAGCGTCACCCGCAAAGTCGCCGTGATCACCGGCGGCACTACGGGGATCGGGTGGTACACCATTTTGCACTTATACCTCCACGGTTATGTGGTGTACATTGCCGCCAGAGACCCCATCAAAGTGCAAAAGGCGATCACCATCGTCAAGATCGAAGCCACCAACCGCAATTCGGGCCACCCGGTGGGCGAGCTCCACTACGTCGAGATGGACTTGATGCTGTTGCTGCTGGTGAGCCAGGCAGCCGAGAAGTTGGCGATGTTTGAGCCGAAAATCGACATCTTGATCAACAACGCCGGCATCATGGCGGTTAAATACGCCCTTACTGAAGATGGCCACGAAGTGCAACGCCAGGTGAATTTCGTGGGCCACATGCTTCTTACGATGAAGCTCTTACCGCAATTGGAGGCTTCCCCCGCCGCCAGAGTGGTGTTTGTGTCGCTGGCGGGCCACAACTTCGCCTACCGCTACTTCGACCCCACCGACAACATTGAAGGGTGGCCCGACGCCCTCTGGACGTGGGTGCGTTATGGCAACGCCAAAGCCGCCCAGATCCACTTTGTCCGGTACATGGCGAGAGAACACCCCCGTATCCTCTGGCTCGCGGTGCACCCAGGCACCGTTGCCGGCACCAACTTGCTTGACGCCTGGAAGCAGAATTTTGTGCTTAGTCTCGTGATGACGGGTATCGCGAAGGCGGTGGACTATACCGTGGGTATCACCAATGAGGAAGGGCTGTTGTCGACGTTGAGAGCAGCTTTGGACCCGGAATTGCTGGCGGAATCGGATAACGGTGTGTATTTGCTGACTGGGGGTGTGGAGCTGTCGCCGCTGGCAATGGCACGCAGTGGTGCTAACGCTCGGCAGACAGTCGAGTACTACCTCCAGCACATGAAGGAAACGGGTTTCCTTTGAGTCGTTTGTGTCTATGTGTAATGCATCGAAAACTCTGTCAATTGACGTGCACCTGCATGACGTTGGACCCTGTCGTACTTGTAAATTTCACTGACTCGCATAAGCTACTGAATCTGGTAACCTCCGAGGTAGGCTCTGACACCACCTCCATTTTGAGTCAATTATACGACGAACAAGCATGAAAACTACCTATAATCTGAAGGAGACGAATAAATTTTATCAAACCATCTAATTCAATTTAAATCTTCGGATGGTTCATTCAAATTGTTGGTTACGAACCATAAAAGCAATTAACATCTATAGCTTATCAGGGGATACCTCGGGAATTTGCCACCATTCGAATACTCAATGTCCCAGTTATACGACCCCAACACGGCTGTCTATCTCAATCCAGCCGTCAATCGCAAGGTGGCGGTGGTCACCGGGGGTGCCGGTGGCCTCGGCTGGTACACCATTCTCCACTTGTATCTTCATGGATATGTGGTATATATGGCAGCAAGAAATCCGGCTAAAGTGGAGAAAGCGATTGCTGATATCAAAGCGGAAGCCAAGCGAAGATCGCCAGGTCCTACGGTGGGGAAACTTCACTTCGTGGAGATGGACTTAACTCTGCTCCAACTGGTAAAAAATGCCGCTGATACTTTGGCGAACAAGGAGACGAAGATTGACATATTGATCAACAATGCTGGCATCATGGCTGTCCCGTATGAGATTACTCAGGATGGGTATGAGATTCAGTACCAAGTGAACTTTGTGAGCCACATGCTTTTGACCCTTAGGCTTCTACCCCAATTGGAGGCGTCCCCATCACCCCGAGTAGTGTTTGTGACGCTGTTGGGCCACTATCTTTCTTACCGCTACTTTGAACCCAGTGATACCCTCCACTACTGGCCGGATGCTCTCTGGTCGTGGGTGCGCTACGGGGTTGCGAAACTGGCGGATATCCAGTTCACTAAGTATATGGCTAGGGAACACCCTCGCATTCTCTGGCTTTCAGTGCACCCGGGGATCGTGCCTGGCACCGACTTGGCTGCGCTGTGGACCCAGGGCCCTGCGTCAAGCCAAGTTTTCACCCGTTTAAATCTGGTGATTGCCTCTACTTGGGGCATTAGTAACGAGCAAGGGTCGTTTTCGACCCTTCGAGCGGCTTTTGATCCGCATTTGCTGGCGAAGGGGGATAATGGCAAGTTTTTGACTACGGGAGGCGCCGAGGGAAGCGTGCAGTGGGTGGCGAATAATCCCGATAATGCTAAGCGGACGGTGGAGTACAACGTCGCCCAGTTGCGGGCCAACGGGTATTTGTAGCCTGTGTAATTCTTGTTTTGTGATGACTTATACGTTGTTCAAACAATGCTATTAACAAAAATCAATTGATCAAAATACAGACATGTTGGCACAATTGTAGTCGATATTCGTGCGATTTTCAAAAGTTTGAAATCGTCGTGCAAATATCAAAATGTGAAAATTCAAAATGTGGGTTTGCGGATGGTTTTTCGTTGCAAAAATTGCGATACGCCTACGGCAAGTCCCAGGCAAACGAACGCCAATTTCGTCAGATTGCAATTATGATAGAATCACGTCAATCACAGTTCGATCGTCATCATATTGGATTAATTTTACTTAATTATCGACCGCGTTATTCACATGTAATCAGCGTGTAACTCGCTTACGTGGGGGGCGTTCGAGCCTGCTTCGGAAGCAGCCTCAAACGCGAAAGTGCCGAGTCAACCAGCGCGCACATTACTCGATTCGTCAGGGCCCCGAAGAGAGGCAATCCCATACCTTAATCGACAGCATTTGACAATTACTTCCCCACAAATGGCGACGTATAAGTAGCTTATCGTCCCGGAGCCCCTCTAATATCAAAAATCGAAAAAAACACCTCGAAAATGCCGTTCTACGACCCCAGTGCTGCCGCCTACGTCGACCCAGCCACCAACCGAAAAGTGGCCGTAATCACCGGCGGCGCCGTCGGTCTCGGCTGGTACACTATTTTACACTTGTACCTTCATGGCTATGTCATCTATATGGCGGCCAGAAACCCGCAAAAGGTGCAAAATGCCATTGCTAACATCCAAGGAGAAGCCACGCGGCGAAACTCTCGCCACCCGTTGGGAGAAATCCACCATGTGGAGATGGATCTCACCCTGTTGAAGCTGGTGGAGCGAGCGGCAGACCACATTATCGCCACGGAACCGGAAATCGACATTTTGATCAACCATGCCGGCATTTTAGGCGTGCCCCACCAATTGACCGAAGATGGCATTGATATCCAGTACCAAGTGCACGTAGTGGGCCATATCCTCTTAACCGTCAAGTTATTACCCAACTTAGAGGCAGCTCCAGCTCCTCGCGTGGTATTTGTGTCGCTGATGGCTCATTTCCAGGCCTACCGTTATTTTGATCCCACTGAAGTTATTGACGGTTCACCGGAATTATTTTGGTCTTTAGTCCGCTACGGGCTGGCGAAGACCCACCAGATCCATTTCGTTCGAGAAATGGCGACACGGTACCCGAAAGTGCTCTGGTTGGCAGTGCACCCGGGGCTTGTCGGCGGCACTGATATCGTCAACCACAAGAAACTGGCTCCCGGTACCGGCCAGGTGTGGCAGTATTTGCTGAAGCTCGTTGACCATACCATTGGCGTGACTAACGAGCAAGGCCTGGCCTCAAGTTTAAGGGCTGCTCTTGATGGAGATTTTCTGGTGGAGAAAGATAACGGCAAATACTTATCGACGGGGGGCCACGAAGGGTGGATTCTGTGGATCGCCAGTGACCAGCAGTTTGCCCAGCGGACGGTCGAGTGGAATTTAGGGCAATTGCAGCGAAAGGGGTTTATTACTCTGAAATAGACTGAATGGTTCCACCTCTAACTCGATAGAAAGATCGGTAATTCGTTCGTAGTCACAGCAATTATATAACAGACACTGTTGGTGATTACAGAAGCATACGGACTGCTTAAATGACGACTTTCAGTGTAGTGATCTGCTTATTGTCTTTGCTTTGCGGTGCTGATTCACGCGGACGCCATGCACCGACAGCCATGGCTGCAAAAACCGCCCGGGGGACACAACTGTCGGTCGCTGTCTGCCTCCACTGGCAAAATAATAGTACTCTAGACTTGAACGCAATCGGAGTTAAGTAGCAGCGCTCAACATCCCCTTCCGCGAGGTCACCCACTGATATTACCAAATAAGTGACCACGGTCCCCTCAATGTCAATGGTATCGTCCAAATTGTGTCCTGACGTTAATTAACTACACAAATAGTGAAACTTATCCATCTCAATTAGCTCTGCTTCTGCTTCTTTAGCCTCTTAAAGTTGGCATTGCCATGCCTCGTGGGCTGGCCTTATCGACAGTGTGGCCCACGCTCGTGACTACCCCGATAGGTGCCTCACACTTCCCTTTGGCCCCCCCTTGATGGAGGTATCGGTGCTAGTCACGCCAGCAGCATTACCCGCTCTCCCCCTATTCTTACTACCAAAGACAAAAAAGAGAGATGCTAAATAGTGACTCCAAACAGACGCTTTTAGTTTGTACGTGACAACGAAGATTAGCCGAAACAAAAGCAAAGCCACCGTCGTCGCCAGCGGAGGGCGGGGGCCACCGTGAATGACCGTTTAGCAGACGTCACGTAGACGCCACTCTCACTATACTATATTGAGGTGAGGAGGCTCCAGGGCTGCACAACCAGTCATATATACCCGCCTGGTCCACACGCCACACGGCTTATCAATACACCACAAATTACATGTTATTCAAGTTATTAAAGTGAGTATCACTCCAATTAAAGCCCATTGTGTTTCAATTTCACTAACGTTAGCGTGCTTACCGGGGTGGTGTTCCCCGTGTGGGGGCTGTACCGGCTGTTTGAGGCCTATTCCACGGTGGCCAGGCGGGTGGCGCTGGCCCATATCCGAGTCGGCGGGGTTGCCGTGCCCATTGGTGCCTTATTCTCAATGGAGGGAGCGCTGGCTGCTGACCAGCAACGGCTCCAGGGCGCCCTTATCGATATTCAGAAATGGTTCATCTACTGGGTGGTTTACGCGCTGTGGGAAGCAGTGGAGGCAGCGCTCTGTCTCCCGCTGATAATCCCCGTTTACGATTTATGGCGCTGGGGCCTCAGTGTGTGGCTCGTGCTCCCCATGGTGCTACGCCTGGAAGGCGACGATAGTGGGCGTGCTTTCGATGAAAGCGCTGCCTGGGTGGCGTTCACCCAGCTGGGAGCCGGCTGGTGCTATTTCCACTACGTGAAACCGGCCATAGCTCACGTGAGCGATAAGATTAAAGTGGATTTACCCCTGATTCCAGCCAATATTCCCGACTTTGTGTCGCTGGTAAGCCAGGCCAGCCAAGCGCCGTCCAGTGTGGCCAGTGGTAATCGCGGTCCGACCAACTCGCCGCCTCCACAAGCTCCCAGCCTGGCGCTGCTGGCAATGGAGGCGGTGTTCGACTCGCTGTACGTGATGGTCAATCAGCTCAAGGAGAGGTTCGTTAAGCCCAACGATGAGTCAGTGGAGGAACCATCAACCGAACCATTACTAGCTGAAACTGTTAAGGTTTCTGAGGCTAACGATTCAGGCACCAAGGAGTCAGACACGCTTTTGGCATCGTCAAACGAGACTTCTCCCGCTACGAAGAAGAAAAAGGGGTGGATCTGGTAATTGCCCCTCTGTATACGCTAATTATATTCTTTTAGAAGCTATTTACAAGTTCAAATACTGCTCGACGGCGTCGCGGTCGGCGCGCATGTCCATCAACTTCGCCATCTCCGCCACTCTTTTCTTCATCTTAGGTTGCTTGTGTTTAGGGACAAACTGTTGCGGCAATCTCACCTCGTCGTATAACCCGTCAAACGCCTCCTTGGGTTTAAGCGAGTCGGCGCCGACACGGTTCTTTTCCAAGATCGCCTTCATCTCCTGCTCGTGTTCCTGTTTACCTTCGGCGACGATCTCGGGGTCGACTTCCGGCCACACAAACGGCTCGGCCATGTCCACCGTCATCTTCTTGAACTGGGGGCCGCGGTAGCGCCCGTAGTCGTCGCCGCCGCGCTGCCACTTGGCGTGCAACAACTGGACGGTGACGTTCAACGCCCGCAACCCGTACACGTGCCACAAGTAGTCCCTCAAGTCCATCTTGTTGAAGTTACGGGGCACCAAGAACTTCGCCTGGTACGGCAGGTGCTTGGCGTTAGGGCGCAAAAGACACACTCTCGCCTTGGGGAAATACACCGACTTTTCACCGACGCGGAAGTGGGGCTTCCCGGTGGCGATCTCGTCCTGGAACCGCTCGTAGTTGCGCCGGGCGATCTCGTCCGACCGCAGACGGAACTTGATCGGCACCGGCTGGTTCTGTTGCTGGTAGCGCTGGCGGATCTCTTCCAGCGGGAATAGCGTCTTCGTCGGCAGCTGCGAGAGCAACGGCGCCCGCTGGCGGCGGAACCCGTAGCGCGGCGGGTTCATCTCGACATCGTTGACGTTGACGTCGGGGTACTTGCGCCCCCGCGGCACGTAGTGGACGCCTCGAACCAGCTGGGTCCACACACTCCGAAGCCAGTTCATCGCTGGTAAAGTTTTTCGTGCGCCGCCTGAAAAGTGCGACCAGGTGGTGGTCACCGGCGACAGGTATATTTAGGGTCCGAAAATATCATTGATTTAAATAGCTACACCTGTGATTGATTTTGATAGGTTTCAGCCACAAAAGAAAATTTGAATGAGACTATTGCTTGGTGGGTAGATGGTAAAGCATTTCTAGTATATCGTATAAGGTGCGCACTAACAAATACTACCGCAGTTGAAATTATATGATCATTAAGTATTAGCCTAGCAATTGTCTCTTTAGCCTCGTCCTCTTCAAGTAGTCCATCAGCATCACTGACGCCACCACTGCTGCTCGCACTTCCGGCAGTTGGCCGTTAAATATAAATGCATGGGACCGGCGGCCGCCGCTAACGGCACAACTAACCTCAATACGACCATATTCTTTGGGCTTGATACATTTAAACGGTTTAGCCAGCACCACACTCGGTGCACCCGTCCCGTAAACTTCATTCTCATGGATCATCAGGTACCGTCTCTGGCCATCTGGTTCTTCAAAGAGAGAACCGACACACTCAAATTTGTGGTCACCATAACCGGTAACTACTGGTAGATAGATCCTGGAAGTAGGAGCTTCGACGGTTACCCTCATCACCAACCGGCCTTCGTCGTCGTGATAGTCATGGAGCAGTTGGTGGCCATGGTCTCGTTGGGCCATATAGCCTAGGCGAGTTCCCGTGCCGTCAACGATACCGTACTGAACCAGTACTGCCCATGTAGACGTAGCCGTAGGACGCCACAGTCTTTGATCTAGTTCAAACACTTTAAGTTGAGGACTGGTGATCATGGGAGTGTCCAAATGGAAATAATCGTAGATCTCTCCTGGAGTAACCGTAGCAAATTCTGAGGTAACATCACTAGAAATACGTTCTCCAGCCACTTCATCACGTTCCCATCCCAGGGTAGGCACTCTTGGAGGCAGCAGCAATGTGGTAGCCGTGGGCAACAGACCGAGACGCCAGCCGACAAATGCCAATATTATCGCTCGAAATCGATACAGCATGCGTGCCGTATTGACCACACAATCTCCGGGAGCATAGCAGCCGATATTGGCGACGCTAGGACCGCGGTAGCCGTCAGCATCGACCATAGCCACCGCCCACTGGTGCTTTGTGGTAGTCATTGATACGCGAGCAAACTCGTGGTATTCCCCATTTTTAATCATTTCGAGGCTATAGCATTCTCCCTGAGGCAAAATAGACCCGATTATCCCCCGTTTGTTTCTTCCCAAACACACTAAGGGCGACGCCTCGTCGATTTGTACCACTCTCACCACCACGTCGCCAGCAACGGTAGTGATATCAATGAAACGGCATTTAGTAGAGCCGAGGGATCCTCGTTTATCCTCTATAAGCCCCACCAGTGGTAGATTGTGTGCTTTAACACGGTAAGTGGATACCAGCTTCCAATCACCCTCAGCCCTCAAATCACCCGTAGATTCAATGGTAAGCAGGTCACAGTTAAGTAAAGGATCACCAGCAAAGCAATCAGTAGCAGCAAACTTCTTTGGCTGGTCATAGTACAGCGCTAGCTCGGCTTTCACCAGACACCTTCTCAGGGGGGCATTTCCCCGTAAAATGTCACCGTACGCCGGAGGATCGTGGCTGGGGAACTCGGCCCCAGGCTCCGTCCGTCGTCGTCGAAGCTTAAACATCGATTTTGCCCCAGGAAATCTCGTATCTTCAGCCGCACACCCCTATATATAGGGTCCCGAGGGTGACTCTAGGGGCCACAAGAAAAAACCGTCCGAGAAATCGTCCGTCGGGGTCGATTCGGCGTTAGCCCATCCAATCCAATCCCTCAGGTGAAATCGTTTGATTTATGACTGCCCGCCTTAGCCCCAGCCAGGTGGTGTTTATTGCTGTTGACGATTAGTAATCGGAAAACAATGGTAAACGTCACCCTGTGACAGTGAGCCCCTCTTTGGAACCACTGAAAGCTTGAAACAGAGGCAGGCATAGATGAAAGTAAACCTTAGGGAATTAGAAGCCGAGGGAAACTGGGATGAATGAGTAAGGTTAATCGTGAGAAACACAGGTGGTGGAAGTAGTATAAGAGTTTCACAGGCTGGACTGAGATAAGCGCCACTCCTTGATTGTTTTTGAAAGACAATATCGGAAGTCAATAGCCTGAGTCATAGTCCCGTTAGAGCCGATTTTGTGACACCAGAACAAGCCCTTGTCTCATCGTCAATAACATTATTGTTACTCGCGTTGTTGGTCGCCACCCACTATGGGGCAGTAGACTCCTGGAAGACGCACTAGACACCCACTAAACCGCTTAATCACCATCTCAATACCATAAACAGGCTATAACTAAGCATTCTACGTGTCACTTTCACCAAATCAGCCTCTCTCCCCGCTGATTCCACGACCTTCTTCCCCGGTCCCGTCTCGTCGCCACCAGCGGCGAGGCGCGCGAAAATTCTCACGCCGGCTTTTCCACCCACGCCAGCGATGTCCGACGACCACCCCGACGTCTACGAGCTCGACGACGACAACCAGATCACCCCTGAGGACTGCTGGGCGGTGATCTCGCTGTTCTTCCAGGAGAAGGGGTTGGTGTCGCAGCAATTGGACTCGTTCGACGAGTTCATCGAGCTGACGATCCAGGAGTTGGTGTGGGAAGACCTGCGCCTCATCCTCGACCAGCCCGCCCAGCACACTAGCGACGACGACTACGAGAACCGCCGCTATGAAATTAACTTTGGCAAGATCTACATCTCGAAACCGATGCAAACGGAAGGGGATGGGACCACCCACCACTTGTTCCCCCAGGAGGCGAGATTGCGTAATTTGACCTACTCGTCGCCGATCTACGTGGAAATGACCAAGCGGGTATTCACCTCCGACGACCGCCAGCACCGTGGCGACACCGAACTCGACTGGGTGGAGCAGAAAATCGAAAACGAAGGCCAGCCCTCCAAAGTGTACTTGGGTAAAGTGCCCATCATGTTGCGGCTGAAGTTCTGTATGTTGAAAGACCTTGGCGAGCTCGAGTTCTACGAGTTGAAGGAGTGTCCCTACGATATGGGGGGTTACTTCGTGATTAATGGTTCGGAAAAAGTGTTGATTGCCCAGGAAAGACTGGCGGCCAACATCGTCCAAGTATTCAAAAAGGCGGCGCCGCTGCCGGTATCGCATGTCGCTGAAATCCGACTGGCATTGGAGCGGGGGCTGCGCCTCATCTCTTCGATGCAAATCAAACTTTATGGCCGGGAAGGGCTGCTGCTGACGAATAAGACGATCAAGGCCACCTTACCCTATATCAAAGAAGATATCCCCATTGTCATCGTGTTCAGAGCCCTTGGCGTGGTCCCTGACGGTGATATCCTCGAACACATCTGTTACGACGCCAACGACTGGCAGATGCTTGAAATGCTTAAACCGTGTGTCGAAGAAGGGTTTGTCATCCAGGAAAGAGAAGTCGCCCTTGACTTCATCGGGAGAAGAGGGGTATTGGGGATTCGGCGGGAAAAACGGATCCAGTACGCCAAGGACATTTTGCAAAAGGAATTATTGCCTAACATCACCCAGCAAGAAGGGTTTGAAACCCGCAAGGCGTTCTTCCTCGGGTACATGGTCAACCGGCTTTTGCTCGTCGCTCTTGACCGTAAGGAACCCGACGACCGTGACCACTTTGGTAAGAAACGGTTGGACCTTGCCGGCCCGCTTTTGGCGAACCTTTTCCGCATCCTTTTCAAGAAGTTGACCAAGGACATTTACAACTACATGCAGCGGTGCGTCGAGCTGAACAAGGAGTTCAACTTGACCCTCGCCGTCAAATCGCAAACGATCACCGACGGGTTGCGGTACTCGTTGGCCACCGGGAACTGGGGGGAACAGAAGAAGGCGATGACGCTGAGAGCAGGGGTCTCCCAGGTGTTGAACCGTTATACCTACTCGCTGACGTTGTCCCACTTGCGGCGGACGAACACCCCGATCGGCAGAGACGGCAAGATCGCCAAGCCGCGGCAGTTGCACAACACCCACTGGGGGTTGGTGTGTCCCGCCGAGACCCCCGAAGGGCAGGCGTGTGGTTTGGTGAAGAACTTGTCGTTGATGACGTGTATCTCGGTGGGGCAGGACCTGAAGTTGGTGGCGTCGGTGTTGGACGAGTGGGGGATGGAGCCGTTGGAGGACTACGTCCCCAGCAACTCGCCCGAAGCCACGAGAGTGTTCCTCAACGGGGTGTGGTTGGGTACGCATAGAGACCCGGCGATGCTTTTGGAGACGATGCGCCTCATGCGGCGGAAGGAGGAGATCCCCTCCGAAGTGCTGATTATCCGCGATATCCGCGAGCGCGAGTTCAAAGTGTTTACTGACGCCGGGCGTGTGTACCGTCCGTTGTTCATTGTTGACGACGACCGCGAGCTGGACAAGTTCGGCCACTTGAAGCTCACCAAGGAGCACGCCCGCCAGTTGGAGACCCCCGAGATCTTCGAAGACGAAGACGGAACTCCCAAGCCGTGGTCGCATCTCGTGACTAACGGCATTGTCGAATACGTCGACGCCGAGGAAGAAGAGACGATCATGATTGCCATGCTGCCGGAAGACCTCGAACTGCTGAGAAACGCCATGAACGGCATCGTCAAGACGGAGACGGAAGAGGAGATCGACCCCGCCAAGCGGATCACCCAGCTGTTCCTGGGCAAGAACCACACCTTCACTCACTGTGAGATCCACCCGCTGATGATCTTGGGGGTGGCGGCGCTGATTATCCCCTTCCCCGACCACAACCAGTCGCCGCGTAACACTTACCAGTCGGCTATGGGTAAGCAGGCCATGGGGGTGTTTTTGACTAACTACGCCGTGCGCATGGACACCATGGCCAACATCTTATACTACCCGCAAAAGCCGTTGGCCACCACCCGGCTGATGGAGTACTTGAAGTTCCGGGAGTTGCCTGCCGGGCAAAACGCTATCGTGGCCATTCAGTGTTACTCTGGTTACAACCAAGAAGATTCGATGATCATGAACCAATCGCTGATTGATAGAGGGTTGTTCCGCTCGCTTTTCTTCCGCAGTTACATGGACTTGGAAAAGCGCCAGGGGATGAAGGCGTTGGAGACGTTCGAGAAACCCCTGCGTCTGGATACGTTGAGATTGAAGCACGGTACCTACGAGAAGTTGGACGACGACGGGCTCATTGCTCCTGGTGTCAGAGTGTCGGGTGAAGATATCATCATCGGTAAGACTACTCCCATCCCTCCCGATACTGAAGAGTTGGGTCAGCGTACCAACTACCACACCAAGCGTGATGCCTCTACTCCCTTGAGATCGACGGAACTGGGGATCGTCGACCAGGTGCTCCTCACCACTAATGGTGACGGCGCCAAGTTCGTCAAGGTGAGAATGAGAACCACTAAAGTACCGCAAATCGGGGACAAGTTCGCCTCGCGGCACGGGCAAAAGGGGACCATTGGTGTCACCTACCGCCACGAAGATATGCCCTTCACTCGCGAAGGTATCGTCCCCGATTTGATTATCAACCCGCACGCCATTCCCTCGCGGATGACGGTGGCCCACTTGATCGAGTGTTTGCTTTCTAAAGTGTCGGCGTTGCGGGGTATGGAGGGTGACGCCCTGCCGTTCACCAACGTCACCGCCGAGGCGATCTCGCAGTTATTGCGTGCCGAAGGCTACCAGCTGCGTGGGTTTGAAGTGATGTACAACGGGCACACCGGTAAGAAGATCATGGCCCAGGTGTTCTTCGGTCCCACGTACTACCAGAGATTGAGACACATGGTCGACGACAAGATCCACGCCAGAGCCAGAGGTCCCGTTCAAGTGTTGACGAGACAACCCGTCGAAGGTAGACTGAGAGACGGTGGTTTGCGTTTCGGGGAAATGGAGCGTGATTGTATGATTGCCCACGGGGCTGCCGGTTTCCTTAAGGAGAGATTGATGGAAGCCCTGGACTCGTTCAGAGTGCACGTGTGTGGCAAGTGTGGGTTGATGCTGGTGATTGCCAACTTGAAGAAGAACCAGTTCGAGTGCCGCGCCTGCAAGAACAAGACGAACATCTACCAGATCCACATCCCCTACGCCGCCAAGTTGTTGTTCCAGGAGTTGATGGCGATGAACATCACCCCGAGATTGTACACCGAGCGCCTGGGGGTCACCGCCCGGGTGTAAACCGAGACAGAGAAAGATGAGAACTTTACCATAATGATGTAAACGAGAGTCAACATGTAATACGATGAGAAATTCAAGGAGTGTAGTATGATATCAAGAGAACCGATATATCTGAAGCCTGTAGCTGAACAGGAAATCACACAAGTCATTTCTGCTGTTCTTTATTTGTACATAGCTCACCTTGTTAAGTCAAAACAGAACTCCACTTGTATTTTGCATCAGTTAAAAGGTTGAGACACTTACAAGTTGAATACTCAAAACATGGTATCGTAGAACTTAAAGTCTAGAGAGTTTAAGATTATCCAAGTTTGTCCATCCATTTAATTTCAGGTTGAGAGAAATTTTTCCACTAGTGTTTTCTGTGATTGTAACAATCCGCGTGGGCTAATCAAAACGTAAATATTCTTCCGTTCTTCCCTTTGATTGACTATATACAAAATGCTTTATTGCGAGAACTTAGCGCGGAGCTCCTGGGCCTTGGCCTCGCGCTGTTCAAGCACCGCCATCTTCTGCTTCACCTCGGCCTGTTCGTCGGCAAACGCCACCAAGTTCTCAGTGTAAGGGTTTTCATGACCGTCGTACACTTTAAGCCGGTCCATACGCACCAAACGGTGCTTGTTCTTCGGCAACATCCCTTTGACGGCCCGTCTCAACACTTCTCCATGACCTTTATTGGCGATCATCCGGTCCATGGGGATCAAGTTAAGCGACCCCGGACGACTGGTGTGCGACCAATAAAGCTTCTCCGTCATCTTGTTGCCCGAAACTTTCAAATGGGCGCAGTTAGTGACGACGACGTAGTCGCCATGGTCACGGTTTGGAGTGTGCGTAGGCTTGTGCTTGCCCATCAACGTGGCGGCGATCAGCGCCGCGAGTCTCCCTAGGGTCCGCTTGTCGGCAGCCACGTCGACGTGGTGCCACACCCGGGTCAACGCCACCGCCAGGGTTCCGATTCTTTGGGACATCGTGGGTGCTGAAATTTTCGCACCCGCGATCGTAACTGAAGGACAAAGCGGACACAGCCGTAAGATTTAAAGAATGCCCACGAAATGACTTTGAAAGCCCGATGTTGTTCTAATTCGTCTATGTTTTAACTCTGTTTAATCTATGTTTCAAATTTTTTTGTTTTTTCATTTGTTCATAGTGCAACGGCATTTAGTCTATGGTACCGTATCTCTAGTGCACCTAGTCTATAAGCTATCCCCATCTAAAATGCATAATACCTTCAATCCTTGACTTAACGATCACTTTCAAAACGACAATTACATGTAAAATCCACTACTTCCTTGCCTCACTATCCCATCCTTAATTGTCAGTTTCTGTCTCCAACGTTGCACCACGCCGCGCGCGTTTTTCACCATCGAGTCGCCCAGCTTCCACCCGCCACGGTCCCCATGTTTTTCCTCAAGGACTTGTCGCTCAACTTGACGTTGCACCCGCTGTTCTTCGGGCCCCAGATGAACCAGTACTTGCGCGACAAGCTCTTGTCCGACGTCGAGGGGACGTGCACGGGCCAGTTCGGCTACATCGTGTGCGTGCTCGACTGTATGAACATCGACATCGGCCGGGGGCGGATCATTCCATCGCAGGGCAAAGCCGAGTTCGAGGTGAAGTACCGGGCGGTGGTGTGGAAGCCGTTCAAGGGGGAGGTCGTCGACGGCGTTGTCGTCACCGTGAACAAAATGGGGTTCTTCGCCGACGTCGGCCCGTTGCTGGTGTTTGTCCTGACCCACTTGATCCCCTCCGACTTCAAGTTCAACCCGCTGGCAAACCCGCCGGCGTACGTGTCTCCCGACGAGCAAATCGAGAAGGGTCTGCGGGTAAGACTCAAGATCGTCGGTACCCGTACCGACGTCAACGAGATCTACGCCATCGGGTCGATCAAGGAGGACTTCTTGGGACCCACCCCGAACTAGGGGATCTAACGACATTTGTACTATATTACGTGGAAGTATCACAGCAAAACTAGCTATATATTAATCGAGCGACATACCTAAATTAAGTGAATTACTTCGTTATGTATTGATTTCATACCTACTATCGATTATTAATCTCTCAGGGGTCATACTCATCATTACTCGTCGTAGTCGACTAGTCATCGGTTAAGTCGATGACCATTGCGTCGGCGGGGATCTGGCTGGGACGAGGGGGTTCGGGAGAATTCGGTGACGACGGAGTGATATCACCATCGACCATAGTATCGTCACCATCAAGTACCGTCAGAGCTATGGTGATGCCAAGCATGCCTTTGATCCGTTTAGGCGATTCGGAGGGTGGAGGAGGACTCAGTTTCCGCTTTCCTGGCAGCACCAGCCCCAGAGTAGCACCAACTGACGAATTGGACTGGGCAGCAACTGGTTGAGGTCTCGGTTGAGCCACCGGTGCCGTAGCCAGCCGATTATTAGCCTGAGCAGCAGCATGAGCAGTAGTCTGGGTGGTGGTTTGAGCTCTCGGTTGCGTGGGGATTTTAAGCTGAGGGCGAGGAGTCGTGGATGATGACGACGATGACAGCGTTGCTGGCTTTGTCGGCACCGTTGAAGTTAACCCGGGAAGCCGCGTGGATGAAGTATTGGGCCGATTGACGAACTTAGTCGTCGATCTAGGTCCCGTCGGCGGCGTAACCTTCCGTGGTCCAGTAGGCAAAGCGGATTTCAGTGGTCCCGTGGGAATCGCAGTTTTCAGCGGTCCAGTAGGCAATGCCGACTTCAGCGGTCCAGTGGGCGGTGGCTGGCTTAATCGAGGAACCTCTGGCAGCACTGAAGATCTCAACGGCAGTTCGCTTCGGGCTGTCGTTGTTGTCGTTGTCGTGGTACCAGTATTCAATTTGAGCGGCAGCGTCGGTAAACCTTCGGTAGACACAGCCGTTGCTTTGGGTGAAGTCGGTGCCGTCACAGAGGGAGTCGTCAGAGTCGGCGGCTGAGTCGGCGGTTGCGCCGACGGTTGAGCACCGCCCTCATTATTCAACGATAACGCCTGCGGTTGAGCCACAGGTGGACTCTCTTCCCGTGTTGGTTGAGTAGCAGGTTCCAGTGGTTGTGCAGGCAGAGTAGCACCTTCCAGCAGCGCCACCAGCAGCTGTTGTGGTTGAGTCGGCGCAGGAGCAGTAGTAGCAGTAGCCGTGGTCGTAGTAGGGTTAGCAGCGATAGCAGCATTAGTGGTAGCAGTAGCATCAGCAGAAGCGGTAGCTACAGATTCAGCTGGTTTCTCCGTGGTGGTCTCAGGTACTTGGGTGGGGTTAGTCACTGTAGGTTCAGTTGCCGTCACCGCATTACTCGTCTGAGGACTAGATTCCACTGGACGAAATGAGAATGCCTCATACACTTGATCCCGGACCGGTTCAGGGGCCTGCGGTTGTGCCGCCAGCGCTTGCACTGGCAGCGCTTGCACCACTGGCGACTGAGATACACTCACTTGCGGTGACGGTGCCAGCACTGCTGGCGACGACTGAGCGGAAACCCCCACGGGAGGCGACTGAACAGGCACTGAAGGCGATTGTACTTGCGGTGATTGAACTTGGGACTGAATCTGAGACTGAATCTGCATATCAATCTGAGCCACCCCTGGTAACGCCCCCTGAGACAGTTGTTGCCGCAGGCCATTGCTTACAGATTTGGCCGCCTTTTTCTGGCCGACAACCTGAGTTCTCAAATACGCTAGAAGCTGGTCCAAGTTTTCAGCAACGTTCCGCAAATAACTCTCGGTATAGTTGCGCTGAACCGGCTCAAAGAAGTACAGCCTTTCGATCTGTTGCAGCCGTTGCATTCTTTGGTTCTGGAACGTCGATTCCTCATTAATCCGTCGAAGTCTTTCTAACCCGTCCAGGTGGTCACAGGCTTTGTTAAGCGCCAACGCCACCTCAGCTCGTTTCGTCTGGAACAAGTGGTCGAGCTCCTGCATCTGGTTATAGTGGTACGCGATCTGCTGGGCCCGTATTCGGTTAAGCGCCTGCACTATCGGTTCAACGAACGTTTCCCGCAGAAATTTGGAGCGAGCACTCATGTAGGCATCAAACAAGTGCTTCAATTTCAATAGCAGTTCGCGGTACAGTCTCTCCGTCGCCATACGCAGCTGCACTTCCTTTTGGTAGTTCTCTCGCGTGATGAGTAAATTGCGAAGCGGGCCCGTATTAGCCACTGTCGGCGTCGATGGCTGAGAAGCAACAGCCGATTCGGGTGGTTGCGCGTACTGGACATACTGGACCGCGGGATGAGCTTGGAGGACGGGATTCACCGTATACAGTGCCGTCGCCTCGTACTGGGGCTGTTGAGCCTGCTGCTGGACGTATCCTTGACTCTGATACAGTGTGGGAGATGTCTGAGAACGAGCTGGTTGAGCCTGGACCTGAGGACGAGCCTGGACCTGAGGACGAGCCTGCTGGGCCTGTTGGCGCATCTGCTGGTGGTGTGATGGCGTGGCTGTTGCTGGCTGCTGCTGCTGTGGTTGTGTTGGTTGAGTGGACGTTGCTGGTGGCTGTTGGTACCCCAGAGCGGCAAATAACGACGCCTGCTGCCTTTGCGCCTGGTAGCGGGCCTGAGCGATAGCCACCGCCCGTGCCTGGGCCTGGGCTTGAGCCTGGGAGTTCACCAATTGCAGGGATGCAGTGGACGGCAGGGTCACCGCTGGCGGCAGTACCAACGATACCAGTTGCACCAGCGGCAGCCGCCCTTCATTATTGGCAGGTACCGTAGACTGAGGGGCTGCAGCAATCAGTGCCGTAGTCGTCTGGTTCATAGGTTGCGCTGATTGATTCACTGGTGAAGATGCCGTCGCCTTATTAGTAGTGGTAGTGGCAGTTTTCAGCGACAGCGGTTGAGCAGGACTGGTCGAAGCGGTAGAGTCACCCGGCACTCGTCGGGCTAAAGGGACGTCGTCTTCGTCGGCGGCCAACGACTGCAGTGCCGACTGCTGTGTTTGCGCGGTTCCCGTCAGCTCCCTTACTCCTCCGTTGGCCGCCAGCGGCTGAGGATTAGAGGGTGCCGGACGGGGCGCCAGCGGTCGCGGGCGTCGCAGACTGATGAAGATATTAGTCGGTGGTCGTCTGGTAGGGGGACGCGGTGCCGTAGGCGAGGGGTTCAGCGCAGAGTTTGGGGGGCGAGCCCCAGGTGGCATTGTGCTATTCAGAGTGGCCGCGGTAGTGGTTCGTGCCCTAACGGGTGACGGGGTGCGGCTTGGAGTAGGGGAAACTCCAGCTACGCGGGGTACACGTCCGATCGGCGTCTCAATAGCACTACCTTCCGGTTCCGGCGATGACGAGAGGATGCGCGGTGCTTGTCTTCTGGGGGACAGCGGCGGGTCATTCTGCGTCAGATGATCAGCCACGGCCGTGGTATTGGCCGCCGCTGCCACTCCGTCATCAACTTCCTCGTCTTCATCACTATCAAGACACACCACTTCGATCTCGTCAGCTTTCAGTTTTGGGGCGGGGGTGGCCGACAGTGCTGGCGGTTTAGCACCACCGTAATCGTCGTCGTCGTCGGAATCGTCCATCTCGATATCGTCGGCGACCCAGGAGCCATCGCTTTTGATGGTTACCGTGGTGACGTCTTCAGGACAAGTACGCAAGATCTCTTCAAAGTATTCGGACACGGCTAAATCATCCATCGACACTTTACGCCCACAATAAGGACACTGCCATTGGGGTAACTGGATCTGTTGTTGTAAGAACATGAGCCCATCAAAACACCCCGGATGATCGCAATAGATCAGCTGGATGGGGTATTTTAACCGGGTAAACATCACGGGATCTCTCAAGGGAACCAGCAGCGTCCCCATCTCGATATCATCATCACCAGAGCTATCACGTATCCGTTGGACAGTGGTATACTTGGCGATCTTCGGCTTTGCAAGGATACGCTCAAGCAACGTCTCCGCTGACACGACTTCAACAAAACACATGTATATGAGGTAGGCGTCGGTGGTGTTACAATACTGCACTTCCAAGTTGTTTCTGCGAGGAGTATCGACGATATAGTCGGTGATATCCGCTGGTTTCGCCGTGCCTGGTTTCCCCTTGATCCCTTTAAACAGCAGCACGTTAACATCGTTGCCATTTACGGATAGCCGTAACGGCATGGGGAACTCTACCGGCACCTCCATCGAGTTAGCCCCGCCCCTGGGGATGGCACCCGAAAACACAAACACGCGGTAGTTCTTATTCTGCTGGCACCGCTGGAACAATTTCAGCTCCTCGGCGTTAAACGTCACGTAGAATGGCACCCTAGCGTTCAGCAGCGTCGGCCGGCAGATCTGGGGACTCCCCAGCACCGTCTGGACCAAGTTATAGAACGGCGAACGCGTAAAGTAAACGCTGCTCCCAGTATAGGGGACGCTATTAGTAGCTGCGGGAGGCGGCTGGACCGCTCTTCGTACGGGTTGAGGCGTCACCACGCCCTCGACAGGGTTTTGGTGGAGTAACAGGAGATCCTGGCGACCGGTAGCAATATGGGAAGCAAGGGTAGCGGCGTCGGGAGCGTCGCGTCCGTTTTGCACCAAAAGCACCACCATCCGCAACGCCATGAGCTTGTGGTGGTCGTGGTGGTGCTGCTGCAACTGCTGCCACTCCTCGATGCGGTCGATGAGGTCGGGCTTGTTGCCGTTGATGCGGAGCCCCAACAGGCGGGCGACCAGTTTGAGCTGGGCCACT
The DNA here is from genome assembly GCF_008704595.1 of Diutina rugosa. Taxonomy (NCBI): domain Eukaryota; kingdom Fungi; phylum Ascomycota; class Pichiomycetes; order Serinales; family Debaryomycetaceae; genus Diutina; species Diutina rugosa. The sequence goes on along the minus strand of NW_022995075.1, from coordinate 52,260 downwards.
TTGAGCCAGCGGCTATATCGGTGCTGGGTGTCGGCGATCTCGTCGGCGCTGAGCGTCGCCGGGCGACTCATGTCGAGGGGGGGGGGGAGTTGTAGTAAGCTTGAAGCCACTCGCGCGCGGTCAAGGGTGTGGTCCCCAGGTGGTGGCGAGAGACCCGTATGAAACAAACCGGTGGTGGGATGTGTTTTAAGTATTGTTTTAAAATTATCTAGAAATGAAATTTCAAAAAGTCTTGATGGATATTTTAGTAGGAAACCATCAGATCCACGGATCGGGGGGCAGATACCGTTTAACCGTTACCAATTTTCCATAGTAAAAAGGCGCGCCGTGAGGGTGTGGCGCGTAACGCCCTATTAACGACGACAGAAAAAAATGAGGCGAATTGTAAGACGCGACTGGTAAGACATGGACTTTATGATCAACCTAGTACCCCATTGCAAACAGGTTGACCACTAATATTCGAATGGTCTATAAATAGAACATGCTCTTAATTCCGTAAAAACTCTTTTCTGACCACTCATTAGCGTTGTATTATGTGAAATCAAGTGGTATACTAGTTGAGATAGACAGACCGGGGCTATATTCCAAAAAATTTCGAGGCTGTCTTTCTCTACAACACAAGAGATATTACAAAATAAGATGTTTGGGTGTCTAATTTGTCATTTACTATCGTCGGTCGTATATGGTCATATCGTGGGGGGGTTGAATGTGGCCACCCCGAGCAATTCGGCAGCATTTCTCGCGTCGAGTTTATGTCTCGGCAGCCGCTTTTTCGGGGCCACGGCGCCTTGGTCCTCTAGCAGACGGAACGTGCGCAGTGACCACGCGTCGCCGCCTTCCAGCTGCGACTGAGGCAAATTGTGTTTGATATTGCTGAGATTATCTCTGTTCAAACGAGATAACCCGCCTTTGGCATCGACAAGCCGCACGTCAAGCCTTATCAGCTCTAAGTGCTTCAAAAGTTGGCGGTGATGGTTCACTTTCTTTAACGTATAGGTGCGAAGCATGCGTTTAAGTGTAATATCGGTGTGTTCCAATACTTGTTTCCGTTCAATGATCATTTCTCCCAGAATACGTCTCACTTGTAGAGCCATAGAATCTCTCGTCTTGGTGGCGTAATCAAGCAGGCGTAAGCTTTCTTCAACGCGTAACGGGTCTAACGTCGTCTTGGCTTTCATCTTGTTCACTTGAAGTTGCTTGGCATCGACTTGACCTTGAGCAGTATTCAATTCTCTCATAATCAAGTGACGGTTAGTCAACGCCTCTTTAATCTCGAAAAAGTCCTCCAGCATCAGATAGAGGCCGTCGCCAAGCGCTCCCATCTCGTTGGTGGCATCGGTCAACATGAGGTCCAGCTCCTTTACCGTGAGCGCCGCTAGCTTGTCCCATAAGTTCTTCATCCCCGGGTGGGTCTGTTCCGCCAGCCCCATGAGCTGGAGCTTATTGGCCAAGTCGTATACGTGTACCAGCACTTGCTTTTCCGCTTTAGCTCTGCGGTCAAGCTGTTTATGGAGTTTTTGTAACGTTAAGTAAGCTCCTTTAATCTGAGGACGAAACAGAGCAAGGGGCCCAATCGGGTCATAAGGAGGTGCTAATTGCTTCAACGTCTTTCTCATCAACCCACTAGGTACCGCCAGCTTCTTATTGTTATTAATCACTTGGTAACCGAAATCATTCTCGACAAAATAGACAAACTCTTCGTCACGGATAACAATCGGATTAGCCAGGATCCGGTCAAACCACTCTTGCCACACTTCCATAAGGTAATGGTGGCCTTCTTCTCCCGTGTAAGCAGTGTGTGCTGGAGGGATAACCGGGACAAAACACTCGAGATTGGCCCCAGTCAAATACTTATTAAACTTCACCATTTCCGCATAGGTTCGCCGGACATCCTTATACAGCTTTTGTCTGAATTTCGGGAGACCCGCCACATAAGCATTGAACTTTAAAATGGGGTTCCCCGGTCGATTTTTCTCAATCGCCGTAAGTTTAAACTTCAATTGGTGTTTAGCTAACCGTTCGGGGATAATCTGTTTGAGCACTCGTTCCGGCAAGTTTTCCGTGAATTCATCGCTTGTCAAATCGGTATCGGTAGCGGTAGTGTCGTTGCTAGCTTCACTGGCGTCATTGGCGGCGGTGGCGGCGTCCTGGAGCTGCTGTCTTGCCTCGCGCTCCCTTTGCTCCTGGAGAGCCCGCTCGTGTTCCTGGCGCTTCTGTTCCATCGCCTTGGTCACCTCGTCCACCAGCGGTGGCTGCGGTGCCGGCTCGGGCTCGGCAAACGGGTTATTGTTCTCGAAATCGTCGTCGTACGGTAGAGCCATATTGGGGCTACGTCAGTCGCGCACTCGTAACACTAAAGGCGAAAACCGATGAAACAGTGATAGTCACTCTACGAGAGAAAGGAGAAGCTATTTCCAGCTAGTAGAGATAATCTTATCTACTTATACTTGGATTGGTTTCATAGAGTGGCCTGATTGAGCAATCACATACACACGCCTTAACCGTACTACAATCCCGAATGTTTCTTTCGTCAATGCATTATATACAAGTAGATAGGGTCTATTGGACAGATGTGGTTTCACCAGCCTTGGTTTCGGCAACCGCTTCGGGGTGGGCTTCGACAGCTTCGACCTCAGCATTAGGGTTGACGAACTCCTCGAGGTAGCCTGATTCCTCCAAATCGACGGCGTTATAGTTCTCGCCGTACTCGACAAAATCAACAAGGTTCTGGAAGGCAAGGTCAGCGCTCTTGGCCCCGTCGTCGTAGCCAACATATTTCTGGTACACTTGAGGCACTTTAGGGGAAACCAACGCCTTAAGCGGGGTCAGGTGCAAGTCAGCGGGGACAACATAGGTTCTGACCTTGGTCCAGTCGACGATATACTTGCCGTCACGGTTGAGCTTACCGTAGCCCAGCGAACCCGTACCTTTGTAGTAGTGCTTGTTCCCCTGCTTGGTGGTGAGCGGGTGGCGCTTGGAACCGGTTTTGCCCATCCCGTACCATATCTGACCGTCCTTAAACGTCTGCCACGGGCGTCTGAGCGCCACCGCGGTCGTGGCCTGGAAGTGAGTGACAGCCGATGCCTTCATCGTGGTGGAAGAATTTTCGCGCACCACTTGGTAGACAAGAACGACGGCGAGACAACTAGCCGGAAATGTAGCATTATTTTATATCAAATCATTCAAGGTGGACAAGAGCTATTTTCATACTGGTTTCAGTTATGGCGTTGATTTTTGGTGGCCACTTTCGTCTGATTCCCAGCCATCTCCACTAGCGTGAGACCACCGTGCTGAAGTCCAAGAAGACCTGAGCTAGTGTTGAGGTCAAAATTCAAATAGTGGCGAAGATTTGTACACTGAGTCTAAGCTGGGCCCTCTTGGTGTTCCGAGTGCTGTCGGTTTGACGTCGCGATTAGTGGTAGATAGTGGTAGTTACAATGGGTATTTAAGCAGTAGCAATTCTCAATTTGTGTTTAAACAATATCGTGGGCCTAAGCAGTCTCCTTTTCTAGTACAGTGTGTATGTCATATAAACCAGTATGAATCATTTTGAATAGGTATGCCAGATACCCTTTTTTTTTTTTCTAGTCCATGAGCCGTTGTAAGAACCCCATGAACCCGGGTTTCCGCTTCTCCTCCTGCTTCGCCAAAAACTCATTCTCGTACTCGTCAAACTCTTGCTTCCCCGTCGTCAAATCGGCTTCCTCAGGCGACCGTACTTTAGTCCGCTTCAAGATCTTCCACGCCACATAAAGCACGATCCAGAATACGGGAGCGAAGTACAGGGCAAATAAGTCCAGCACCGTGAACTTCGAAGGGAAAAACACCCAAAACCCGTTGAAAAACAAGACCACCACACAAAAGCCACACGAGAAGTAGGCGACGTAATCGTGGAGCCAGCGGGGACCGCGGTAGTAAGGATACTCGGGAGAATCGAGCGGCGTACCTTGAACTGCCACTGCCTTCTTGAACTTGAAATAAATGATCCACAACAGCAAATAGGTACAAAGCATCCCCGTAGTGGACAAATTGATGAACCAGTTGAATACGACGTTAGTACCATCGTTACACGACAAGAAAGCCAAGCAACCAATGGCCAACGACATGATCAACGCGTAGATGGGAGTACCGTTCTTCAAGCACTTGGAGAAGAAGCGAGGAGCATAGCCAGCTAACGACGCCCCGTATAACGAACGAGTAGCCCCATAGAGGAAGCCGTTACCACATGAGAATGCCAGAGTTAATACGCCGGCGTTGACCACCAGGGCAAGGCCTTTCACTCCCAAACTTTGGATACCAATCACCCAGGGAGACAGCAATACCCCCGAGGACCCGTTCTCCTTTGCAGCCACAAGCACCGGGTCATTAGCAGCACAGATCGAGTTCATAAAGAAAATGCCACCAAAGTAAAATAAGCAAATGCGGAAGTAAGTAGCTCTGGCGGCCAGAGGCAACTGTTTACGAGGGTTTTCCATTTCCCCACCCAAAAGAGCAATTTGATCGGGACCACCACAAGCGAAAGCAGCATAAATCAAGACATTCCACCATCCGAGAAAGCGTCCTGTTGAGCCAGTGACGAGGAATTCTCGGAAAAGGCCGCCTTGGTTCCATCTCTTGAAACCAAGCACTTCGTTTTTGGGGTTACCACCACACATAGCCACGAGACCAAACATCATTAACCCACAAATAAGGACGATTTTGAGGAAAGCAGAGGCCCCTTCAATCTCACCGTAGTATCTTACACCAAAGATGTTAATGAGAAACCATACGACAATGGTAATGGCAATGAACACAGCCGGGTTGATATCCGTCCAAAACTGGATCACTGATGCCACCCCCGTAGCTTCGAGGGCAACAAACATCATACAAGTATAAGTATAAATGTAGTTCACAGCAAAACCAAAAGCAGGGTCAACAATCCGTGCCCCCAAATGGAGGAAGCAACCGGGGATTGGTAAATACAGCGAGAAGGTAGCAGCAGCAAAGATTAATGGCATCACCCCGAATGTCAGCCACACGATGAAACCAAGTAATAATGAAAGCGACCCCAGGGTATACAATGGCAGCCCCAACCCAATAAACAAGCCGGTACCGATAGTTTGACCAATGATCATCAAATTAAGATGACGCCCCTTTAATCCTCTTTTCGTCTCACCATATTTGTCCTTATCCAACTTGGCGTGGAAGTCCTTAGGCGGTTGTTTGTCGTCACTATATTCCAGCGTTTGTTCGATGTCATAGCTCACCTGAGCCTTCTCTTTATCGATTCCAAACATGTTTGGCAATTAATTAAAGAGAGAGTTAAAAGTAGCGGAAGTTGCCGTTTTAAATCGTTTTTGGGATGAACCCCACTCCAGTTATCGTACCAGGGCAAGACGTCACTTTCATGGCTGTGGGTGCGTTAGCGGCTATGCAGTCGATGGATCTAGTGGACGCAGATCCTGCAGCTAAACGTGTAATTCACGGCTTATCATTATCAGACAACCGCACGCCAGATAGCCCCCTGTCGATACCACGCCAGATAGCCAGCCGCTAAATGCAAGATAGAGTTGATCAGACTGTGGAGGATACATGGATGACCCTGTTTGGCTCCGAGTTCGGAAACCTCCTCTCCTCTTTTTGGTCGTTTTCGTGATGGCCCCACTCGCTGCCAGCCGCGCACCCCTCACCGAATGTGGGGTAATATAAGCAGTGGAACGTGTCACCGTCAAGCACACCTAGCCGCTGGCGGCATGAGCAAATCAGTCACAATCTGAGTCTCTCGTGAATTATACGAGCAGCCACTGAAATGCATCAACAGCGAGAATTTCATCTGATATCAACATTGCAAATTTCGCATGTTAAAGTCCATAGGATATGGTACTGGTTTGCGGAAATGGTCCTGATGAGACGGGCGCGGGGTAAAGAGGGGAGGAGCAATGAGACTTTCACGGCGTTTACTCCGACGTGAACTGCTTGAATCTATTGTATATATGCCATTGTCTAATGCTGAGTGAAAATTGGGGGGGAAATTTCCAAAGGTGCTATGCTGGCGGCTTTTCGCCGATGTCGGGCAAGTGGGCGATTTCCCGTTTAACGTAGGTCATCTCGTCCGCAAAGTTTGGGTCTGATTGTGGCGGGTTGAATCTATCGAATAGCGCGATGAACTGGTGCTTATTTCTGATTAAAATGTCCAATACTTTCTGGTTCTTCTTCGGCTTAGCCACAAAGTATTTGAACAAATTAAATGCATCCACTCCCAAATTGCGCAGCTGATCATTTAAGTTCATCATCACCACTTTCAAATTGGTAGGGTCATCAAAGTAGCGCGTGAGGAATTGCTGGTTAGCCCTCTCCTGGACTAACGTCAGAATGAATCTCATCGCACTACGTTTAAACACGTAGTTTTGACCGGTGATCATCACGTTAATGTGGTGGACAAACTTATCGTAGTTGGCCACGAGCCATGCCAGCGCCATCGGTTTATGAGTAGTAAGACAAAACTTTATCGTTGAAAAGATATCGTTAGCCACTTCGAACACCGGGTACCGAAGCACCACGCCAAACCACTGCCAGAATTTTGGCTGGCTCATCACGTAGCCACATACGGGTTCGTATTTGCAGCACTCGCGGAGAATCAGGCCCGCTAGAAGCCCCACGTCGCTGTCGTCACAACTGTTAATGAGAGCCTGGAGGATCTCTGGTCGCTGGTTAACCATATAGTCACCGGTGACTTTGATTTCCGCCCGTTTGGGGAACGTGGTCGCCGGTCCTCGTCGCATCATCGCCGCAAATACCATCGCCGTATCTTGTCTCGAATCAAACTCAAGCTTACGTAAGTTGGTGGCAAGCAAATATAACAGGTCGTGGTGCTGGAGTTCGTCTCCCAAAGCCTGGGCCTGGTCGGGAACCACCTCGGTGTCGTCATCACCGTAGAAGATCACCTTGATCTGTTTGAGATAACGGCCACACTCCTCCGGTCCCGTGCCCTTTTTATCGTCGAGCTTGGCCACCAGATCATTAAAAGCTCGTACGAGCTCGCCGGGAGTCTTGGGGTTGCGTTTAAAGAGAAACGCCATGGTGGTACCTGGGTGCGGGTCGATCCTCTAGCGTGGGGATAGTGCGCGATAGAAGGGGGGAGATCAGAGAAGGATATTTAGGATTTAGCAGTGTTTCAGGAGTTTGGGTTTATTACTAGTGAGACTATTAAGTAAATGTGAGTTGTGTTTGATGGTTTCCATTGAGGAAGGTACGCGTAGTGGGCATTTGGGGGTATATTCTTCGGTATTTGTCATCAACAGAGTAACAGTATTTCGATTCCCAATCATCATAGAGAAAAGCTCTTTTGAATACAAAACTAATAATAGATTTACTATCCCTGATATCGGTGGCGATGAGTGATTTTTCACTCGTTGTTTCCCGCCCCCTAGTCGTCATTAGCAACGACCGAGCCCGCAACCAGCGACGCGCCCCCGAATCGAGTTAATTTCGTCGGCGAGTAGACGGTACCCAAAGGAGGATGACTGAGTTGAAATTGAAGTGGGATTCGTACTGAATTCAGATGGTATGATCCCCGTTGGATATTTCGTCTTAGATTTCATTTTCTAGGTTTTTACAAATTTACCAAATAGTGGAGATTATCTATACAAATTCGTATGGAGGCACACTGATACTCATGGTAAACAATATGTGATTCTGCTCAATTCTTACAGAGTAAGAAATATACTATTGCTAGCGGGATAAAACAAATCCCATTATTTAAGAAAATGAATTGATCATATCTCTCACTCCTTACTTCCTTCACATTGACACAGAGATCAATTATAACTACGATTCAAGCGAATATATCAGGCAAATCATGACATTATTTATTTTGATTTGAAACAGTTTCGTCTTCCTGAGATGAATGAAAAAACTACAACAATCATTGAAACGGATCGACTCGTACCTTTGTCTGATTCCCATCCACTGTTTCTACACCTCTCGGTTAGTAGCGCGCACTGGCAACGGTTGCCACAGTTTGACGAGCGGCGATCACTAATCGTGTGCCCCCATACCACCAGACTAAACAGCCAGGCGCCCTAGGCCGATGGATCTATGGAAGAAGATCTACGCCAACGTGCTGAACCGGCCCACTTTACTCCCCGACGAGTATACCGTCTATATCTGTGACCATATCGGCGTATACCAGGGCCGGTCGAAAATCGTCAACCGCCAGAACGGACGCATCTATCTCACCAATTTCCGCCTCATATACTTTGACAACGATGCTCCCGACCATAATATGGCGTTGGACCTCGCCAATGTCACGTCGTTCTCGAAAATCGACGGCTTCTTGAAACGCAGCCCAAAGGTGAAATTATACCTTAAATCAAATTCCGAGACTACTGCAACTAACTCACCGCTGGCAGTGATGTGGGTGTGCAAAATCTGTTCATTTAACAACACTTCAAGGCCAATATATTTGGATGACGCCGAACTTGTGTGTGCCAATTGTGGGGTACCAGCGTCACCAAAGGACGTCAAATTGACCCCTAAACAGGACGATCAAACTACTAGCAGTCACAACTGTCCGCTGTGTACGTTTACCAACCATCCGTCGATGAAAACGTGTGAAATGTGTGGCACGCCGTTGAAGAAACCGACGACAACTACCAAGCCGCTGGCGGCACCTGACGCTCCGCAAATCATCGTAGAGGGGGGTAAAGTGGAGTACCTGTCTCCGGATAAACCTTACATCAAACTCTCGTTCCGTAAGGGAGGGGATACTAAGTTTTGTCGCCACTTACAACAAATATTGGACGATATCCACTGGAACCAGTTACGAGCTCAGGGGAAGATTAATCTGGGGGCTACTAGAGCTCTGCCGGCACTCAGTGACCAACCTAAAGTACATGGTGGTGGCATTCTGGGGCTTGAACAGTTGGGGGAACAGCGACGACAATATAATGAGACGGTGCTCACAACGTCACTCGACGACTTGGAACAGCTTATGTTCAAGTATGAGGACTTGCTTAAGCTTACGGGACAGCGTACTGAGCTCATTAAGCCGCCGGTAAAGCTTAAAACGCTGGGGTCGCTGTATATCCCTGAGTTGGCACGGGCGATTAGTGAGTACTGTCTTCAGCATGCGCTTACCAAGAGGTCAGCGATGATCACCACCCAGGAACTATTCACTCAGTATAATCGGTACTTAGTGACTACTCAAGGGTTCGGAGTTAAGCTTATCTCTGCGGCTGACTTTGACGCTGCCATCGCCAAATTCACCGAGCTTCGCCTTCCATTGGTGCTTAAACGGTACCTGTCAGCAGCGGTGGTGGCTCCCACCAACGGACTGAATTATCAAGAAGATATCCTCAAGTTTATGAAACAACAACACCGTCAATGGATCAGGGATACTTGGGTGGTGGCCCTTGCTGGCGCCAGCAGTGTTGCTCACGACGTGCTGCCGTTCTTCCGAGGTAATACCGTGGCCGAGATCTGTGCTCAATTCAATTGGAACTATAATATCGCCATGGAAGAGCTCGATCAGTGTATTGACGCCGGAGTGGTGGTTGTCGATGAAAGCATCGAAGGAACGTTCTATTTCCTCAACATCTTTGATCCGAAAGCCTATGATGTTGATGAGGCACCGATTAAAGCTGAGGTTGAGCAGGAGTTGGCAGCACAACAGCAGGAGATTAGTGGCCACTTGAAGTCACAATTTGACCGGTCTCACGCCCTCGTATCGTTCGCCAACTATACCTTTGGTGATGGAGTTGATTCGAGTGAACCTACAGCCACACCGTCGCCAGTATCATCTCATCTCAATGACCTTTCCGGATTAACATTCTGAGGCCTACATTGCATTACTAGAATAACGTCCTATATTGTATACTATAGCATCAATAGACCGAAAATCACTAGACTAACACTTCAAGTATATTATGATATATCAGGATCGTATTAATCCTGCTTAGGTCTCTGATTCTGCGGGTCCTTTTGTAGCATGAACATCACCAACGGGATCACCATGTACACCCAGTACTTCTGGACAAACAGGCGGTCGTCAACAATGACTTCTTCTTCAATTTCCACTTCGCGCTCGACTTTATTCCCCTGTTCATCTTCTTCGACGATGGTTTTCTTGGTGACTTTCTTTTCCGTATGAGGACCTTTCTTTTCCTTAGGCTTTTCACTGCTGTCTTGCGATTTGCGGTTGGTGACGGCCCAGGCCTTCAAGTTCGGCTGGGGCTCCTCGCGGAACTTATACACTCTTCCCGGGCCCTGGCGGATCAGAAGGCGGGCAATCTCGGCCTGTTTATCCAAAAACACATCGACCCCCCAGTCAGACGATAACTCGGTATACCCGAAACACTCGTGGTTGGCGAGATCTTTAGTGCCGACACACGCGGGGCCAGCACCTTCAGTCTCGGCCTTATCGAGATTGACACTTCTTCCGTCAACGGTAACCGTGCCTACGGCCACGTCTGAACCAGCAGACCGAGCGTAGAGCAGGATGGGAGCGTGGGCGGCGGCCATCGCCACCACAAATGCTAGCGACACCTTCATCACTGACGACCGAAAAGTGCGGCACCGAACAATTGGCACAACTGAAGGAAATCATAGACACCTAGAAAAAAAGTAAATCAGCTTATCGAAGTAATTTGTAAGTATTCAGTGAACCGCTTCTTGTGTTAACAGAAGTTCGTTAAATCGTTTTCCATCAAGCCTATAGCTTCTAGCGTCTGGACACTCATCCGATTGTCATAGCTCAATTGATAACTAATATCAATTACAATTTGGTTTCTAGTGCTATGAACCTATTTACACACTCAAATTTCTAAAACAAATCGATCGATTTCGATGGTGACAGTGTGTCCTCTTTGGCTATACTACTCCACTTCTCGCTGGGGCGCGACGCGTATGCTGACCCGACGAGCACTGGGGGTGGCGGCACTGCTGATCCAGCTGGTGGCGGCGTACCTCGAGTACTGTGCCGCCCACAACATCAACCTCGGGCTGACGGTATATAAAGGAACGCTATACGAGCTTCAGTGCAAGGAGTTCATGACCCAGTACCTCCACTGCCACCAGCTCGTGCGCGTGGGTGGGGCCTACGATAATGGCGTCGATATCATCGGTAGATGGAATCTCCGCCAGTATAAGGCGAAACTACCAAAGTTACTGGTAAAGCCGCCCCTGACATCATTGCTACATTATGAAAAAGAGCTAGATCAGGTGCTGGTGATCGCTCAGTGCAAAAATGTCGGGACCAAGATTGGCGCTAAAGTGGTGAGAGAACTAGCTGGAATTTATGAGTATAACCTTAAACGGGCTCCAAAAACCCTCAGGACTAACTATATGTTCTTGTTTAGTCCTCATCCATTGAGTGACCAGGGGATGAAGCAGTGGAACACCACCGATGTCCCCATGGTCCATGTCCAGCTCCGAGTGGGTAGCGATGCCCTTGCCCACTGTACGGGGATCCATATGAACCGGCTCGCAGTGAAACAGCTTACTGGACTTGGCCTTGAGGCTGAGTTTGCTGGATTGCTAGATACTCGTCACCCGCTTGCTCCACCAGCTACGAGTGAAGCCAGTGTCGAAGCAGCAATGGCCAAACTCTCACTAAAATGATACACTAGCATCTATGATACCTACAATATACTGATAAAATTTAGTCATCAAAGACGTCTCATGAAAACAATGTATCATTGCACTTAAACGTCGAACTTAGAAGATAGAAGGTAGACCTAATGATTCACGTTGACTAGGCTTTTAATTGAATAAAGTAATATAACCCACTGAGCGAGTGTAGTACGAGATATTAACGACGTAATGCTAGATTTCTTAGTGTCATTAAATAATGTATTATTGAATCTATCATGTGTCTATGGTACAAATTAAGAAGAGAAACGTCTAGTGAGTCTAGTGACGGTACAACGTGGTGATGTAACGCGTGGTCATGGCGGTGGTGGTGCGGGTGTTAAACGCCGTCGTGGGCTTCTTCACCGTCATCACTTTAACACGAGTGGTTTGAAGAGCGGCCTCAGTGACCACCTGAGTCACGGTGTGGCCCTCGGTTCTCGTGACCACTACCACCCGGCCGTCAGCCTGGGTTTCGGTAGTGGTGACCACCGACGACGTGGGGAAGGCATCGACCACTCTGATCGATGACGTCTGGAGCGTGGTGGGCTCGTACACTTCTTCCGTGGTGGCGTCGGCGTCGGTGGGTTCGGCGGGGGACGCTTCCGTCAGTTCCGGCACTGGCGGCACTGTCGACAGTAGTTCCAGCACGGCCGTACTAGGGTCGACGACGTCGATGCTTTCCGGCAGCACCACGGACGTAGTAGATTCAGGGAGAGGTGAATTAGATTCAGAAGCGGGGGCAGTGGTCGCTTCAGCGGTGGTGGCTTCGGTGGTGGCTTCCGTGGTGGCCTCAGTGGTGGCTTCCGTGGTCAGCTCAGTAGTGGCTTGTTCAGGGCTGGGGACCACGTCACTCAGCGAGGACAGGGTCACGTCCACACCCTTGTTGCCTCCAAGAAGGTCACTCAGCGACAGCGGCAACGGCAGCAGCAGAGGCGACAGCGGCGCCACTTGTTGCGCTTCAACCGAAGACGAAGAGGAAGTGGTCGCTGGTCCGGCCGTGGTCAGAGTCAGCGAAGTGGTAGTAGGTTGCCACGGGTTGATAGTCGACAGCAACGACGTGGTTGAAGTAGTGGTCGACAGAGTGGAGGTGGTGGAGGTGGTGGGTTGCCACGGGTTAATGGTAGACAGGGTGGAGGTGGTGGTAGTAGTCAGCGAAGAGCTCGACAGCGAATGAGGTTGAGGAGCGGGGGAGGCACCGTTGGCAAGGGCCTTAAGCGATTGGGCCATATTTTGGCCTTGGGCATCGACATTAGCGATCGACAGCGAGGCGTCCCAGAACGAGAACCCCCCAAAGGCAGGGCTCAGCAACACCAGCAGCGGCAACTTGGCGGCTACATCGGCAGCAGAAAGGTAGCCAGAACCGGCGGAACGGGCCTCACCGGGTAAACCAACGTATAACTTAATATTCTTATTGGGAGCGACGTTGGCGGCAAAATCCGCCCAGGTGTCCCAGTTGAAATTGGGACCAAGCGAGCAGTAATTGTTGTAGAACTGAATGAATGCAAAATCGAGGTCCAGCTGAGCCAAGACATTACCCACGGAAGCGTCAGGGTAAGGGCACTGAGGAGCAGCAGCCAAGTAGTACTGTTTCAGCGAGTCCTGGGCAAATTTCTGGCGCAAGGCGTTGGCCAACGCGGGGTAGCCCACTTGGTTCTGGTTCTCGATATCGAAGTCAAACCCATCGACAATGGCGTCATCAAACGGACGTTCGACTCCAGCGTCACCGGCACCGAAATAGTTCCACAAAGTGTCGGCAAACTCGGTGGCTTCGTTATCGGAAGTAAAGCCGTAGACACCGGTAGCACCACCCAACAGCAACAACACTTTTTTACCGTTTTGCTGACACGTTTTGATGTCGTTAGCAATATTCGAACAGTGCAATAACCCTTCCGACGTGAAGGTATTTTCACAGGCATTGGCGAAATTGAGCATCATCTTGGGGAACCCGTAGAGAAACGAAAGAATGACAATATCGACTTCTTCTCGAGCACAGTAGTCGGCCAACGGCTGCTGGCCACCCCCAGAGTTCTGGCCCCAGTACACGGCGATGTTGTTCAGGGCGGAGGCGGAAAACGCCATCGCCGTAAGGATGCGGGTGAAGACGACCGCAGCAAACACAGGCACCAACATTTAAAATTGACCAGAGCGAGCTGACTGACGGTTGAGATGGAGAACAAACATGAGGTGCTGGTGCCGATGTTTATATAGAGCTGGCGGCGTCGGGCACGCAGGCAAGCAAACGTCAACCCTGGCGACAGCGAACGCCATGGCGGCGCCAGGGTTCTGCGTCTCGAGATGCAAGCACGAGAAAATAATAATCCCACCCCCAGAGTGCTTGCGTTCCCCAATAATAACTATTCCGCTGTCGGGGTTTCCTCGTGGGTGCTCGCCGCAGTTTGCAACCAGCCATGGTGGAGAAGCGGGTGCGCGTACGCTCACGTCAACCGTAGGCGTGCATAAGGGTGCAGGGCTTGTATACCGGCACTAGCCGTAGCCACAGATTAGAACCTAACTAGACCACACTAAAATAACTAGCCCCGGTACTGACCTTTACTTGTGATTGGTAAAGAAATTGACGGGTAACCAATTGCCGACTCCTAGTGTGCCGCAGTGACGGCACGGCGAGTTGGGGCTAAGCCTGGCCGCTTAGTGATCGCGCCATTGTCGGAGGGTCTGCGGCTCGGTAACCAGCCCTGAAGGTACTATTTTTTATTTTGTATGGCATGGAGTGCGCAGTAGACAATTCTGTGACAATTTTAGCTTATGTGCAGTACTTTCTTTGTCCCCAGTGAAGCGACGACTTAGCCCCCTAGGGGTCCCCACGAGTGCTCAACCTGAGAGCTTCTGCAACTGCAAATCGACTTAATCATACTCTACACATATTACCAGACCCATGGCTGGTTTCATCGTCCTGTATCGTATTGTTGTTGAAATAAGGCTACTGCGGGCAGGGCTCACCGATACAGTTTAGTCAATGCATCTCGACGATCACCGCCTCCGAAAACACAGCAACGACGACGACGATCAAATCATTGCCACTAGTGAACCCTATAAACTCTGTAAACCCTAATTTCGTGACCTGTTTGCTCCGTGTCGGGGGTGCGTCCGTGACACCCATTGATGAGGGACGCCAATAATGACCACTTCCCCTGATCCCCCTCAGGCTCAGGGTCCCTCGCCAAGGGTTACCCGTCCGCGGACAATCCCCGAAAGCCCCGAACGCCTCCCACCCCCATAATAATTTGTAACGGAACAGTGGTTCGGGTAAACCAAGCGCAACGTACGCGTCACGTACAGGGCGCAATCCCTTCAAATGGCTGGTGTCTGGTCTCGAATGGTGAAGGGCGCCTTCCTTTCGCAGCCAATTTACCAGCACTTTTTTTCGCTCCCGTGTGAAAATCGCACTGCGGCACCGAAAAAAATTGCTAGGGTGAGGCTAAGCCAACAGAATCAGGGAAAATACGCCTGGGGGTTGGAAATAATAGACGGGGGCTTAAAATAATTTAGACACGGACTGGGGTTCGTTGCCTCCGATCACGATCGGTGTCGGAACCCAGTTTAAAGTTTAGCATTCCGATCATCGGCTCCAATTGATCCGTCACCGACCACAACTATCTACCACTTAGCCATAAGATAGTAAAAGACAGTACCCACTGGAGGGGCCCGTAAACTATGCGGAGCGAGATAGGTTGCTAGGGGGGGACCGTGGGCATGACTCGACTTTGTGTCGCCGCCAAGCCCGTAAAGACGTGACTTACGTACGAGGGTGGGGTCCTCGACATCGCGAAGGAGGTGTGGTACGAGAATAGCGACGGGATACGTGATTGCCTGCACCTGTGTTTATTGATATTGTCTGATATGTGTTTTCAGAGGAGAAGGAGGTGTGGCACAAAACGTGACTAGCTGTGTTTATTGATATTTGTTAGAAGTGGTTATTGTTGCAAGAGATGACCAAATGAGCTAATCGGAGTAATGTCGTTCATCAGGTTAATGGTCGACACTGGACTCGGCAAACACGGTATCATCTCCTTGGAGGACAAGCCCGTGGTTATCGCGTACCCACAAGTAGTATACCACGGCAACTTCAACTAAGGTCGAAAGAGGAGCCACTACCAGCATCGCTGCCCAACCCCGACTGCTCCACAACTTTTCAAATAAGGCAGCAGGGTCTCCCATACTGCCCACATCCACCAGAGCAAGTGTAGGCACCACTAAGATCCCGCCTAATATCCCCAATACCATGGGGAATACAAGCACCACCATCATCAGCTTGTTAAACTTAGCGGCAATCTCATTCCCATTTCCTGTAGGCACGGCGTCAGGGAACTGGCGGAGCTGGCGGCTCGTCTTAAAGAAGTTGAATATCGTCTTACACCACACGACAAAGCCAATCATCCCGTAGAATAAAGACGCAATCGCTTGGAACACGTTCACTGACGAGGCATCGACGGGTAACACAAAGAGCTTCACCGGCAGCGCCAGCACGTCGGTGAGGGGCATGATCATGGAGAGGGCCATGAGCCAGATGAAGCGGCTGCGGCCCCAAAGCCAGAGGTTATCAGGCATGCGTTGGAACTCTGGATGGTCACCCTTGATGTAGTATAAAGTACCGTAGCCACAGCAGAAAAAGTATAACAGCATCATCGCCATGATTCTCGTGATCTCCATCCCTTTCAAAGTGCTCTGATTGATGACCAGAGCTAACCACAGATCAAGCGAGATACTGATGACTCCGCGAAGGAAAAGCCACAGCCACCGGACGGTTACGGCAATGAGTAACGGGAGGAGTACATAGTGGATTACCCCTTCCAGGACCAAAGAAACGCCTCGGTATTGCTTAATATGGCGTCTAAGAAACGCTGCCATTAGCCATCCAACAATTACAACCACCGCAAGCACTTTAGCGTACCGTTTTTCCGTCCAGGTCAAACCAGAACCAAAATGGACTCTAACTTCACGAGTTTCATCGGTAATTTGCGAGGCAGCAACACAGATGATTCCCGAGTCATCCCCTTCCAAAATATCTTGAGCAAGGATAGTTACCCGCCCGTCACTGTCGACCAAATCCTCGATATGGAACCCCAGTGATTCGATGCCAGAAAAGCGTTCGTGCCAATTAAAATCACACTTCTGGGCCTGGTAGTCCACCCGGTACTCGGTAGCTGACGGGAGGTGGTATTCGTCATGGTTTTTGAGGCGAAACGCCACCAACAGGGCGGCGCCGTTGGCTTCGAGCTTTATCGGTTCAGGAGCCTTTAGAAGCTCACAGGCGATGCCATTTCGAGAGTCGAGCACGGTGTAGGCGGCGACAAGCGGTAGCACCACCGCAAACGACGCTAGGTACCGTTGGAGCCACATTGTGTTGCGGCAGAGGCCCAAGACTAGATTCGCCTCAATTGGATAAGGAGGGTGGCCCTATGGCACCCGTACTGCCACTTACGAGGCTATATGCAGGTTTGGGGTCGCACCGCGAAAAACAAATTCACTGAAGACGGGAGGTGGCTGGTGAAAGTGCCCGAGATAGGTGCGCCCACAGGGGCGTTGGCCATGGCTGGTTTCTCGGCTCGAATTGAGAGAGGGGGTGGCGTCCCACGCGAGAGATGTAGAGGCAGCCAAGAAGAAACGTCGAGGCAACGTCAATGCTTTCACGGCATTGCCGCTATATCTTTCGCGTGATGAGCATCGCATACACCAATTTCTTGAATTTCAAGCTGGTAAATGTAGTGGATCGGTCAATTGAGCGAATGGTAGCAGTTTCCGATCAATCTGAATTGCTGGCTTTGAAACCATAGGCGAGTTTTACGAGTTGGCTGGTGTTTATTGGTTTCTCATTGGAGACAATGGCATTGACAAAGTAAACAGATCAGTGATACTACGCACATCGAGACAATGGGGGGACACATACGCCAGAAGTTTATTGAAGCAGGTGTAGGTGGATGCTTAAGCATTATACAAGTAGGTGTAAACAATGCACTGTCGGGGAATGAGAACAATTGGGGGTGGTTTAGGCTTGGGGGGCCAGTACATGCCGTAGTGACGAGTTACAATTGGTGGCTGGTACACGAATGATGCTCTGACAATAGTGGATTGGTAGTTGTGATGACTAAGCCATGTAGGCCAAGCTTACCAAACAGCTATAATTTGACCATATAAGGTATGGTGATGGTGTATATTTCTCCTAAGAGAGTGAAAGAAGCACCGATGACGTCATCGAGCACTACGAGTAAATTTCAGCGTCTGAAATCTATTCCAAATAGGACACCCATATCAAAAGTAAATCGATTAATATTATAAGTTTGTGATATATTTCTTTGGTGTTACAGGACTCAATCTCGTAGATATCGTAGAAATGGTACAAACACGACGGTGCCCCAGGTTTCGGCGAAACCCGAGTCACAATGCCAAAACCTAAATCAACTCTGTGAAAGAATTGGTAAATTTCCGCCTTGTTGCCAACCGAATCGATGGCTTCCGAGGCTACTGTAGCCAAGGGGTTGGGAATGTCTCCGCACCGCCACTGGCCTCGTGATTGGCGGATCAGCAATCGGCGCGTTCCCCGGGCCCATATGCGCACACCGTCGAAGTAGCTGTAAATAATGAGGAAGATCAATACTGCTAACATCAGAACCATACTAATTCACCAGAGGAGGCTTATATGAGAAACAATTCACTTGTTTCATATTTTCCTTAGGCTTCCCAATCGATTAAACGCGTATATCTCTGGTTGACGAGTAAAGTTACCAGGCGGGGTGCCGTGTAACCCTATACGTGGCTCTCCCGGGGAAAAAGTTTTCATGCGGGATATCGGCCAACAAACGCACGTTCGGCGAACGTGCGTCAAGGCAGCAGTCGGGAGAAAAGAGGGCTTTAAGGAGGGTAGCCGGTATATCCGGAACCAGCAAACGTCGCCTACCATCACTAAATCTGACTCCAATACCCCAGCGGCTCTTGTTTCTCCCGATCTCGTTGCTTTTCTGGTGTTGCTGAGGGGTTGCTTATCGCACCCACATATTGGCAACGCGCACGTGCCACAAGCATAATAGGGGCCAACAACAAACGAGGATGAGGTAAAATTGGCAGGAAATTGGGAGGGAATCACCTAAAGAAGAGGGCTTTAATGATACATAAACGTGTTAGTAATGGTCTAGTGGTAGTTAGATGGCACTCACAGCCTAAATAGTCCCACCAATTACCCTCATGTGTTTCCGCCGAAGTTCGCCGAAAATATGCACGGTGTGGCGTGCCGGTACCATATTCATGTGTGTGGGCAACCGCCTTCCCCCTCTGCCAAATTACTATATAAATAGCTGGTTTCCCTTCCTCCAGTTCTTCAGTTTTCAGCCATGGCCCAGCAAATCCAATTCAACACCTCGGAAAAAACCACCAACAACGGCGATACGTTGGTGACCAAGTTCACCTACGAAAACTCGTTGGTGGAGACCGACGCTTCGGGTAAGCTTACCGTCACTCCCACCAAGCAAGACTACGAGTTCAAGGTCGACTTGAAACAACCCAAGACCGGGTTGATGCTCGTGGGTTTGGGCGGTAACAACGGTACCACTTTGGTGTCGCTGATTTTGGCTAACAAGCACAACATCTCGTTCGAGACCAAGGAAGGCACCATCAAGCCCAACTTCTACGGTTCCGTCACTCAATCGTCGACGATCAAGATTGGGGTTGACGCTACCGGCAACGACGTCTACGCTCCGTTCAACTCGATTGTTCCTCTTGTGAACCCCACCGACCTCGTCGTTGGCGGTTGGGATATCTCCAAGTTGCCTCTTGACCAGGCTCTGAAGCGGGCTAAGGTGTTGGACGTCACTTTACAGGAGAAGTTGAAGCCCTACTTGAAGGAGATGACCCCGTTGCCCTCGATCTACTACCCCGACTTCATCGCCATGAACCAAAAGGAACGTGCCGACAACGTCTACAACGTCGACGCCAAGTCCGGCGAAGTTAAGACCGACAACAAGTGGGCCGATGTCGAGAAGATCAGATCGGACATCAAGGAGTTCAAGAAGCAAAACGGCTTGGACAAGGTGATCGTGTTGTGGACCGCCAACACCGAGAGATACGCCGAGGTCGCTGCTGGTGTCAACGACACCGCCGACAACGTGTTGGAAGCCACCAAGAACAACCACCCGGAAATCGCCCCCTCGACGGTGTTCGCCATCGCCTGTATCCTCGAACAAGTGCCCTACATCAATGGGTCTCCTCAAAACACGTTTGTCCCCGGGATCATCGAATTGGCGGAAAAGCACAACTCGTTCATCGGCGGTGACGACTTCAAGTCGGGCCAGACCAAGATCAAGTCGGTTTTGGCCCAGTTCCTCGTCGACGCCGGTATCCGCCCCGTGCTGATTGCCCTGTACAACCACTTGGGGAACAACGACGGCTTCAACTTGCTGGCTCCTCAGCAATTCCGGTCCAAGGAAATTTCTAAGGCGTCGGTGGTTGACGACATCATCGAGCTGAACCAGATCTTGTACAACGACGAAAAGGGCAAGCTGATCGACCACTGCATCGTCATCAAGTACTTGCCTGCCGTGGGCGACTCCAAGGTTGCCATGGACGAGTACTACTCGGAGTTGATGCTTGGCGGCCACAACAAGATCTCGATCCACAACGTGTGTGAAGACTCGCTTTTGGCGACCCCCTTGATCATCGACTTGGTGGTGATTGCTGAGTTCCTCCAGAGAGTGTCGTACAAGAAGGCCGACGAGGCCGAGTACCACGACTTCTACCCCGTGCTCACGTTGTTGCTGTACTGGCTCAAGGCCCCCTTGGCCAAGCCCGGTTTCAAGCCCATCAACGGGTTGAACAAGCAGAGACAGGCGCTCGAAAACTTGTTCAGATTGCTTGTGGGGTTGCCCATCAACAACGAGCTCAGATTCGAGGAGAGATTGGTTTAGGTTTGTACATAATGTGTAATGTCATAGGATAAGTGTATTTGGAGGATGACTCAATGGGGGTGTAAAGGTGACTCGCCAACGCACGCGTGCGTTGACTCCTGTGACTAACGACGAGGCACCAAACATCAATATCACACTGATAGAAACACGACATCTAAACACAGATAGGGGACATTGTCTGTTTCAGGTGATAGAAAACTAGGCAGTTTGTCAAATCAGTGATTTTTCTACCACGTTGCGTTGTTGGTGGTGGTCGGTGTTATGGCTGGTTGCTGCACTGAGCTGCGCGCCAGCCGTGTGCCGCACCCTAAATCTTAACCCCGGCCAAGCCAGGCCATATAATAACAGAGATCACCACAATAAACACCCTAAGAAGAGATCAGAAAAAAAGTGGGACCATAATCTTAGTCTTGAATCCCATTCCAATTGCTCAGCAAAAGTATCGTGATGGACAGCAATTTATAAATCGCCAAATGATGCCACCGCTTGGGGAGTAGTTAAGGGTAAGCCGAGAAAATCGACAAACCCCATCGTCACTGCTTCCGTCGACACGATTGTTATGATCGATGTTCATTCTACTGATTAAATCATAGTAGCAAGACGCCTTGTCGTTTCCCTTTGGCCGAGCCATGTGATGGGGGACGGCACCAAGGCGCCTGGAAGCCGGGGGCCCCTGGACGCCGCTGGCTGTCACGCCACCATCCCCACCCCCACCAGCTTCCCCAGACGACACAATTAACGGGCACACGACCCCGTATCTGAACCACCACGAGCCCCTACCTTACCCCAGCCGTCGCCCCCTAGTTACCAGTAATTTCTCTCCCCAAAACACTGTTATCTCGGCATCGTACGTTATCCCGTGGCCTTCCCCACATCTACCAATTACCCTTCGCCATCCTCGGCCTGGCTAGGGTGCCGGGTGTTTTCCCTGAGGACGGAATTCAGTCTACAGTACGTATACTAGCCTTCCCTGTTAGTGTGGTGGGTGCCGGGACGGAAGCACGCAGGTGCCGGCGAGCATATGATTAGTGGCGGGCCCAACAAATTCTCTCGTCGAGCGGGCCCTGCCCCGATGCGGTAATGTCAGCAGCAGGGCCCCTACCATATTCACCGCGCACCCGGGGAGGTCACCCGCCGCACCAGTACTCTCCGCCCCCACTATGGCGGTGTCCAAATCGACACTGAGCGCTGGCGGGCGACACCCTCCTGCACATAACTGGAGCCGGCCGCGCTCGCTCCCCACTCTGCGCGCCCGGGGTCACTTACTATAAATCCTTTTGCTCCCCTCGGCTTAGAACCCCCCCTCAATAATCAATTGACCTCTCTCCCCACGATGACTCCGTTGACCGTGCCTGTGGGCGAAGCGAAGCCCGGCGAGACCGCCCCACGCAGACGCGCCGCCCAGAAGAACGGGTGCGTCGCCCGTCCCGAGGACCTGAAGGCGTCGACCATCCCCGAGTTCTTGGAGGAGTGTGTCAAGCGCAACGGCAACATCGCCGCCATGGCGTGGCGGGACTTGATCGAGATCCACTCGGAAACTAAGCAAGTGACCAAGGTTGTCAACGGCAAGGAAACCAAGGTCGACAAGGAGTGGCTCTACTACGAACAGCTGCCCTACCACCGCATCCTGAACCCGGACTTGTTGCTGCTTGTCCACGACTACGCGCGCGGGTTGCACGAAGTGGGGCTCGTCCCCCACCAGGACCGCCTCCACATCTTTGCCCTGACGCTGGCGAAGTGGATGCAGACGTTTTTGGCGGCGGCGTTTGAGTCGGTGGCGGTGGTCACCGCCTACGACACCTTGGGCGAGTCCGGTTTGATCCACCTGATGGTGGAAACGGGATCCAACGGGGTGTACACCGATAACGTGCTTTTGCCCAATTTGATCAAACCCGTCCAGGAAGCCAAGGACATCCGCTTCATCATCCACTCCGACCCCATTGACCCCAACGACAAACGCGCCGGCGGCAAGTTGGCCCGCGAAGCGCAACAGGCCATCGACAAGATCAAGGAGGTGCGCCCCGATATCAAGTTCTACTCCTACGATGACGTCATCGCCTTGGGTAAAAAGTCCCAGGCGAAGCTCAACTTGCCCACCACCGACGAGTACGCGTGTATCATGTACACCTCGGGGTCTACTGGTCCTCCCAAAGGTGTCGTGATCACCCACAAGATGATGCTTTGCGGGCTCGGGGGTATTTCCACCGTTGCTGGCCGCGACTTGGTGTTCCGCGGCGACCGGGTGATTGCCTTCCTTCCCCTTGCCCACATCTTCGAGTTGATGTTTGAGTTGATGCTGTTCTGGTGGGGGTCGTGTCTCGGCTACGCCAACGTCAAAACGCTTACCGACGTGTCGGTGCGCAACTCGCAGTCAGACTTGGCCGAGTACCGCCCCACCATTATGGTCGGTGTCGCTGCCGTGTGGGAGCTGGTGAGAAAGGGGGTTATCGGCAAAGTGAAGCAGCAGCCGCTGTTTGCGCAAAAGATCTTCTGGGCCGCTTTCGCCGCCAAGAAGACGTTGAACCACTACCGTCTCCCCGGCGGCATTTTTGACGTCGTGTTTAAGAAGATCAAACAGGCCACCGGTGGCGAGTTGCGGGTGGTGCTTAACGGGGGGTCGCCGATCTCCCGCGACGGCCAGGTGTTTATCTCCACCCTCATCGCGCCGATGTTGATTGGTTACGGGTTGACGGAACTGTGCGCCAACACCACCATTGTCGACCACAACCACTTCGCCTACGACACCGTGGGGACGCTTCTTGGCTCGCTTACCGGTAAGCTTGTCGACGTCGCCGAAGCCGGCTACTACGCCAAGAACAACCAGGGCGAGTTGTGGATTAAGGGCGACTGCATCACCAAGGAATACTACAAGAACGAAAAGGAGACCTCGGAGGCGTTTTCCGAGGACGGCTGGTTCAAGACCGGCGACATTGGCGAGTGGAACGCCGACGGCACCTTGAAGATTATCGACCGCAAGAAGAACTTGGTCAAGACGCTCAACGGCGAGTACATTGCCCTTGAGAAACTCGAGCTGGTGTACCGCCTGAACCCCGTGGTGCTCAACTTGTGCTGCTACGCCGACCAGAACCGGGTGAAGCCGGTGGCGATCGTGTTGCCCCAGGAGAACAACTTGCGCCTGTTCCTCGCCGACGAAGGGATCTACTCCAAGGACGAGGCCAAGCTGAAGGAGTTGCTGGCGCTTGTCGAAGACCCCAAGGTGCACGACGCCGTGTACAAAACCATTTTGGCTACCGGTAAGCAGAACGGGCTCAAGGGGATCGAGCTCTTGCAAAACATTGTCCTCTTGGACGACGAGTGGACCCCGCAAAACGGCTACGTCACCCTGGCGCAAAAGTTGCAGAGAAAGAAGATCTTGGAGTCGTGCAAGGACAAGGTGGAAAAGGCGTACAAGCTGCTGTCGTGAGGACTCCCGTGGCCGTACCATTATTTTTGTAGCAAATGACATGACCGAACAAAGCAAGTAGCAAACTTTCCTCTCCACAAATTATACTCAGCTTAGCCCTTTCCAATTCGTCTTTGTTCCAAATTCGAGGGCTAGCTCGTAAACTGGTTATTCGACTAGTTATACGTCATCGGCTCCTTCTAATTATAACTTCACATCGGGGCGATTTTTTGTTATTTTAGGTAATCTACCCCGTATATAACTTGCTGTTTGGAACACCGGTCACTGCCATCAACAAAGCTCATCGCCGGGCGATCATATCTCTTTACCGAAGATGTTCAGGCAGCAAGGCGCCTGTTTCGGCTCCCGTAGAGATAAAGCCATAGACTCTTTTTGTAATACTTAGGCACCAGCCACCGAGAATCAAGAAGCTAAGAAGGGCTGGTGGTTAGGGGAATGGAAGGTGGGAATGGGAGTGGGAGAGGTGGCAACATTAGACATTAGTTTGGTGGTTCCCATTCCCGAATTAACCAGCAAACATAACCCATGGTTCGTATTTGACGTAATGGAAGGGAATGTGGTTCCCCAAACGGTGAAATGGACCCCCCGATTCGGCGAAATGCACCCATGAATAACCAGTAAGTCAATAATAAACATTACGAGTAATAATTTGCAGCTATGTAAACACTAATAGTTGGGTTTTGGGAGTCTATTTGGCCACTATCGTAATTTACGCTTTGGTGGGGTACGATGCTCATGGCCATCACCACCACATAATTGACAATAGAAAAAAGCATTCTCATCCTAGCGGTGGTCTCAGAGATAAGCGGGGATCACAATCAGGAATATGTGTCTCCCAGCCCCTTAAGGGGAGATTGGCGGTGCCAGGGGGATCGACGCAAGGAACCACCTTAATCTCACAACCCAAACCTAAATTTCATATGATAAATAATAATTCGAAGTTTCCTAATGAATAGGTGAACCCGATGGGTGACAAAGACGTCGTGGTTTTGTTTGAAAAAGGTGTAATTAATTGAATAATGGTTGAGCTTAATTTAGCCTAGTACTGGTCACACTCGTGAGTTTAAATTATTGATTAAATTACTAAAGTTTAAACTCAAAAATTCTAAAAAAAAAACAGTGAGGACTCTATGAGTGTAATAATTAGTGAATCTGTGACTGCTGGCCGCCAGCGGGGCGACAAAGTCGTCATTGTCTAGTGCTGTTTTTCCCACTAGCCCCCGTACATTTGCTGGAACACCTTGCGAATGGCGGCAATGTCCATGTTTTGGGCGAGACAGAGCTGGACGAGGATGCGGGCCTTTTGCGGGTTCAAGTAGCCGCCAGCAATGGCGTTGGTGTACGGGAATACTTCGCCCGTAGCTCTATTGGTGGCGTGGCGAGGGATCGCGGCGGTGGGGACCATCCCATCCATCAGCCGCTTCAGGTACACCACGGGGATCTGCAGTTTGCGAGTGAGGGTGGCGATGAAGTCGTTGGTGGCGTCGGCCATCAGCCCGGCGCCCATGGTGGCGAGCACAAGCCCCAGACACGCCAGCCCCGACAAGATGAGCTCAATGACGCGGTTGCTGATGCCCTGGTGGCCGTAGAGGATCACCACGTCTTCGGGAGCATCGAAGGGGTCGACGTCAAAGTATACGAGCCCTAAGGGTTTGCTGGGAGGGTAGTAGTAGTGGACCTCGTTGTTGACGAAATTGCCCAAGTATCCTTGACCCGCCAGCTTAAACGTGTCGAGGGAGTTGGCATTCAGCTTAGTGATGTAGAAGCCAGAGCCAATGCGGTCGTTCAAAGCCACAAGCACCCCTCTGCCCCGACTGGAAGGGTCAGAGGCGATCGAGATCGCCTGGTACAAGTTCATGGGCCCGTCGCTCAGAATGGCGGTGCTGGGACGCATCAGGCCACAGAGAACGATCGGTTTATCGGTATTGATAGCGCACTGAAGGAAGAATGCCGTTTCCTCCATGGTATCGGTACCGTGGGTGATCACAATACCATCATACTCCTTGAGCCCCTCCTTGACCTTCTGGTACAATTTAAGCAACTCCTCACTGTTGATCTCCTTGGAGTCGACGTTAAACACCTGTTCGTACTCCAAGTTCGCCGTGAGCGTCAAGTCGGGGATCAGCGCCACCAACTCCTCGATGGTCAAATCAACTTTGTAGCCAGCCGTCTGGGAGCCCGTAGACCCTTTCAGGGCAATCGTCCCACCAGTGCCAAGCACCTTGATCGTTGGCAACTGGCGCTCATCGTCGAGGGAGATCGAGGCGATGGAAAGGTTCAGTGTCGTCCGTTGGACGACGCGGAACTGGGAGTGGGAGTCGTCGTGGATCTCGTACTCGGCAAGCGTGGCGCCCGAGCCTCCGGGGGATACACTAAGCGTGTCGGCGACCATGTCAATCGTCTATCAATGGGTTGTGTAGTATGAGTCAGGTGGACGCGATGGCTTAGGCCGCCCGCCGCCTGCCGTGTCTGCAAATTAACGCCGCACGGTGGCAGATCCCCGCGCTCATACACCCCGCTCGGTGTGCCTTGCGAGAGATCGCCTTGCGAAAGCAAAACACCCAAAGAAAAAAATTGGTGCCAGAGCCAAAAATAACTGACATGCTGGTGAAATAGACTCGGGTTTAATTTCGGTGGCAAAATTGGGAAGCGAAATCGACGGAAACGATCAATATGATAATACGGTGGGTGATGTGAATGAAACGCGCCATCAACGACGTCTACAACCCTATTTCTATGATGACGGGCGTTGACACTCGACATGAACCCTAAAGGAATTGGACTAATGCTGCTCTGATTGTTTTGATGTGCCATTGGCCTTGCTACTGATGCTCTGGTTGGGTGAATTGTCGCAGGGGTGGCGAGGTTACCACCCCGTTAACCGCGCCCAGGGGTACGGACGATCAGGGGTTGCCCAGGGCGACACCAGATCCAAAAGCGGGCGGCAACCTAGATGGAATTGTCACAGCAACAATGACGCCGGATTCGAGGAGGGCATCTGCCGCCAGCGAAGGCTCGCTTGTGCTCTGCGACAAGCACGGTCTAAACCATAACCCGCACATTTGCAAGGGACTATTGGGGTGGGAAACCAGGCTGGCTTATGATGTTCAAATGTCAATCTACGCCTGAAATAGAGTTTGCGCCCCGAATATAAATATCCAGCTTATCTCCCCCCCAGTTCTGGTTCTTTCCATTCTCCTATCGCTCAACTTCGTGGTTCTCGTCTAGATGCGCCAGACCCTTCTCGTGCTCGTCTCGGGGCTTGTGGCAACTCATGCCCACAACCTTCCCCGAAACTTCCGCCACCACGATGTCCCCGATATCCTGAGTGCGTTGGATGATGTTGGTACTACCACTGACTGTGATACCCTTACCACCGATATCTACTCGACCGAAGAGTCTTCTCTTGAAGCAGGTTCGTCTGAGGTTGAACCTACAGTCTCTGGTTCCTACTCTCTGGACCTGGACATTGAGTCGTCTGGACTGAAGCTGATTTGGAGCAGCTTGTCCTCCACCGGTTGGGGCTACACTAACCTGACGTCAGTTGAAGACACCAGTGCTGCTCCCACTGACGAGCAGCCCACGGTCATCCCCACCGTGATCACCACTACCGACTGGGTCGTCGAGTGTGCCGAACCTACGGTGCTCACTTACACCAAGTGCACCAACGACAAGTGCTCCCCGACCCACCACCACGTGCCGCTGCCTACTACCACCACCATCTCCGGCGAGTGTATCGTGGAGACGTCGTACACCAAGACCAAGACCCACCCGCCGACGACGAAGCCGACGAAGCACTCGAGACCGCCGCACCCCCGGCCGTCGAAGCCGCCCCACTCAAAGCCGCCTGGTCCTCCTGGTCCTCCTCACCCTGACACCGAAGGCGAATGCCAGCCGACGGCTACGGAAACGGTGACGCTGGTGGAGACTAAGGTCGTCTACCAAACCGAGGTGCACACGGAAACGTGTACTGAGACCACCACTGAGACTACCACCGAGACCGCCGCTGAGACTACCACTGAGACTACCACTGAAACCGTTTCTGTTACTGCCACCGTCGTCGAAGGCTCGACTTGTCCTCCCGCTGAGACGATTACTGCTCCTGGCACTACCGAAACGTGTACTGTTACTGTTCCTGGCGAGGCCGAAACGGTCACTGTTCCTGGTGAAGCCGAAACGGTCACTGTCCCTGGTAATGAAGCTACTGTCACTGTTCCTGGCCAAGAAGTCACCGTCACTGCTCCTTGCGAAGCCGCTACCGTCACTGTCGCTGGCGCTACGGAAACCGTCACCGCTGCCGGCGCTACCGAAACGGAGACTTGCACTATTACTGTGCCCGGTCAAGAAGTTAATGTCACCGCTCCTGGTCAAGAAGTCACTGTGGTCGAAGGCACTACTTGCCCTGCTCCGGAAACTGTGACTGCTCCCGCCGAGACTGTGACCTTGCCCGGTGCTCCTGCCGAGACCGTGACTTTGCCTGGTCAAGAAGTCACTGTTACCGTCCCTGGTGAAGCCGTTACCGTCGTTGAAGGTAGCACTTGTGCGCCTGCTGAGACGGTGACTGCTCCCGCTGAGACCGTAACTTTGCCTGGTGAAACCGTGACTTTGCCCGGTGCCACTGAAACCGTTACCGTTCCTGGTGAACAAGTAACTGTGCCGGGTGCTACTGTCACTGTCGCCGGTGCCACCGAGACCGTCGCTGGTGCCACTGACACCGTCACTGAGACTGCTCCCGGCGCTACCGTTACCGTCCCCGGTGGTGAAGCTACCGTCACCGTCCCTGGCGCCGAAGCTACCATCACTGAGACCGTTACCCTTGCTGGCGAACGTGTCACTGTTTCCGGTGAAACCGTTACCGTCGGTGGTGAGACTGTGACCGTGCCTGGTGCTCAAGAAACCGTAACTGTCGGTGGCGAAACCATTACTTTACCCGGTGAACAAGTTACCGTCACTTCTCCTGGTGTCACTGAAACCGTGACTGCTCCTGGCGGGACTGTCACTATTGGTGGCGAAACTGTTACTGTCGGTGGCGAAACTGTCACTGCTCCTGGCGTCACTGAAACTGTTACTGTTGGCGGCGAAACTGTTACTGCTCCTGGTGTGACTGAAACTGTCACTGCTCCTGGCGGAACTGTCACTGTCGGTGGTCAAACCGTGACCGTCGGCGGCGAAACTGTTACCGCTCCTGGACAAACTGTCACTGTCGGTGGTGAAACTGTTACTGTTCCCGGTGTGACTGAAACTGTTACCGCTCCTGGTGGAACCGTTACCGTTGGCGGTGAAACTGTTACTGTTCCCGGACCTGCTGAAACTGTTACCATTGGTGGCGAAACCGTCACTATTGGCGGTGCCACTGTTACTGTTGGTGAAACTGTCACCATCGGCGGCGAGACCGTCACTGCTCCTGGTGAAACCGTTACTGTCCCTGGACCTGCTGAAACTGTCACTGTTGGCGGTGCCACTGAGACCATTGCCGGCTCTACCGTTACTGAAATCGCGACCGTTACCGTCCCTGGTGAAAACGCCACTGAGACCGTTATTGTTCCTGGTGAAAATGCCACTGTCACCGTTGCTGGACCTACCGAAACCGTCCCTGGTCAAACCGTCACTGAAACCGTTGCTGGTGCCACCGAGACCGTCGCTGGAGCCACTGAAACTGTTACTGCCCCCGCTGAGACCGTGACCTTGCCTGGTGAAAACGCCACTGTTACCATCTCTGGTGAGGTTGTCACTGTCCCTGGCCAAGTTGTTACTGAAACCGTTCCTGGTCAAGTTGTTACTGAAACTGCTGCTGGCGCTACCGTTACCGAAACCGTCACCGTTGGCGGCGAAGTGACTGCTCCTGGCGTCACTGAGACCGTTACCGTGCCTGGTGCCACTGAGACCCTCCCCGGTGAAAACGTCACTGTCACCGAATCCGTCAACGTCCCCACTACCGTGTTCGCTGGCACCACCTGTCCTGCCCCTGAGACCGTCACTTGCACCGAGACTGTTACCTCTGGTGAAACCGTGACTGCTCCTGGTGAAACCGTCACCATTGGTGGTGAAACCGTCACCCTCTCTGGTGCCACTGTGACCGTTGGCGGCGAAACCGTGACTGTTGGTGGTGAAACTGTAACTATTTCCGGTGAAGTTGTGCCCACTACTGTATTCGGAAGCTCTACTTGCGTTGCTGAGACTGTTACCTGTACCGAAACCGTGACTGAATCGGGTGCTACCGTTACTGCTCCTGGTGAGACCGTTACCGTTGGTGGAGAAACCGTCACTGCTCCTGGTGCCACTGAAACCGTCACTGTTGGTGGTGAGACTGTCACTGTTGGCGGCGAAACTGTCACTGTTGGCGGCGAAACTGTCACCCTCTCTGGCGCCACTGTTACTGTCGCCGAGACCGTCACTGTCCCTACTGTCGCCAGCTGCTCTGCCGCTGAGACCGTCACCTGCTTCGAAACCATCACTGAATCTGGTGCCACCGTGACTGTCCCCACTACCGTCGTCGAAGGCTCCACTTGTCCTGCTGCTGACACCGTCACCGTTTCTGGTCCTGGTGAAACTGTGACCGTTGGCGGTGAAACCGTGACTGTGTCCGGTGCCACTGTGACTGTCCCCACTACCGTCGTTGAAGGCTCCACTTGTACTGCTGCGGAAACCGTCACTTGCACTGAAACCGTCACTGAATCTGGTGCTGTCGTCACTGCTCCGGGTGAAACGGTGACCATTTCTGGTGACGTCGTCACGGCTCCTGGTGAAACCGTCACCATCACTGAGGGTTCAAGCTGTCCTGCTGTTGCCACCGTTACCTGTTTCGAGACTATCACCGAGTCCGGAGCTACCGTGACCGTGCCCACTACTGTTGGTGGAGAATCTACCTGCCCTGCCGCTGAGACTGTCACCTGTACCGAAACCGTTACTGAATCCGGTGGCGTGGTCACGGTGGTCGAAACCTCCGCCGGTGCTGCCGCAACTGTTACCGAGTACGTCTCTGCCTCCGGCGCCACCGTGACGGTGCCCACGACTATTGTTGAAGGCTCTAGTTGCCCTGCCGCCGAGACCGTCACCTGCTTCGAGAAGGTGACTGTCCCTACCACCGTCAGTGGTGAAGGTACCACTTGCCCCACTGCTGACACCGTCACTTGCACTGAAACCATCACTGCCTCAGGTGACACCGTTACCGTGCCCACTACCATCTTCGGTGACTCTACCTGTGCTGCGGAAACCGTCACTTGCACCGAGACGATAACCGCTTCGGGTGCTGGTGGTGAAACCGTCACTTGCACTGAGACCATCACCGAGGCGCTGTCGTGTGCTGCTGCCACCACCGAGACCTGTTTCGTCACCGACACCGTCACTGAACAAGGCGCGGTGTCTACTGAAACCTGCTACGTCACCGAGACCGAAACCCAAGCGGCATCGTGTCCTCCGGCTTCCGATAGAACTACCACAGAAACTTGTACTGTCACTGAGACCGAGACCGAGCCGTGCACCAACGGCCCCACCACCGCTCACACTACTACCTGTACAGTGACTGAGACTGGAAACGCTGGTACTCCGCAAACGGTGACGTTGGTGTCGACTCAAGTGATTCAAACTGGCGGTAACCAACAACCCCAGCCCACTACCAACGCCAACACCGCGCAGCAGACCCAGCCTGCCTCCAACAACTGGCGCCGCTACTTGTTCTAACGAGTGATACCACCACTCCCTTGACCACTTAATTGTGGTCTTTTTTACGTTTAAATTTTAGGTTTTTTGAATTTTTCGGTCTAATAAATTTCTGAGTATCTGAGTATTTGAGTAGTGTAATCATAAAGGAACTAGTAAAATCCAAAGCATGTAACCAAGAATTGGGGAAATGAAACCAACCCATGTGAAACCAATAAAATCAAACAATGCAAATAGAAAATCAAACCATGCAAAATATCATCTCGTCATGTCATTATCATCATCAGCCATAAGGAGAGCACCAGTGCTGTGTCCCTGGACTCTTTTTCGCTCCTGCAGGTAATCACTTACACAATTGATACCAGAGTGCGACACATTGCGCTAATACTAAACCAAACCCCATACCATCACCATCCAATGGGTCTCTTCTCCAGCAGTTCCGGCGCCGACGAGCTGGCGGTGCAACACCCTCCCAAGCGGGGCAAGAGAAAGGAGTGCTGGGACTCGCGCGACAAGTTCTTCGCCTGTCTCACCGCCAACAACATCGACAACTCGCTCGACCCCAAGTCCGAAGATAAGGTGAAAACCCAGTGTGGCGACCTCCGCCAGGACTTTGAGGGCAAGTGCGTCGAGCTGTGGGTGAAGTACTTCCAGGAGAAGCGCTTTGCCGACTTGAAGCGGGCGCGGTACATCGAGAAGTTGGAGCTGGAGGGCGCCCAGCCGTTGCCGTTTAAGCTCGACAACAGCCGGAGATAGCTCCTTCCTTTAACTCCAACCACTCCAGCGACTGTGGACGGGGTTGTTTTGTATATAGCTAATGAAATAACGTGGGAATCATCACCGGCTTATATACTTGATAGCTCGTCGCTGTCACTGCCCGACTCAGTAATCCCTTTTTAGTATCGGTGTTCCGCAACCGCCGTGCCGCTTTACTGAATCAGGAATAGCCTCTAGTAGTGGATATTGGCAGCCGTTGTCAGGTACCACTGTGGCTTTTCGTGTGCGGGCAACAGTGCTAAGCGAGCAAGGGGCCCCCCTTAGATTTGAATCGGGAAGGTGCGGAGATCGCAACTTTACTAAATCAGGGAAGCAGAGTAGCTGAATACGAACGACGCTGACACCGCCAGTATGATCTCTGGCCAGCAGAATTCTTGATAACAACCATTGTCTACAAATAGATAATTGCCACAGAACAAGGACGACCGCAACACCAGCAAGTCACCAGTAGGTTATGGGAAATGATGGATACTAAGCTCATCGACAGGACGAATACGACATTCGAATTTCGCATACAGTGCAAGCTTTGCTCTAGGTTACTACACGTCAATGACGGTTTACTGTAAAGTAAAACTCTATACGTTTCTTGGTCTATAAAATGCATAATTCTACTTGGCCACCAAAGCCACACCAAAGCTCACCACCAGCTCGTGGCCGACGATATCTAGCACCAGATGCCACGTATACTCCCCGCGCTCAAGCATGAGGAACGCCAACTCAAGCGTAAGTGACTCCCCAGGAGCCACCCCCTTGGGCCCAAGCGGTTGTTGAAGCACACCGTTGATTAAGATGCGACGATCACTAGCCCGCGCCCCGGTACCTTCCTGAGGGGTGTGCCGCAAAATGCCATGAATGGTAGTGTCGCTATCATTAGTAATCACCGCCCGGATCAAATAAAACTTGTCGAGTTCAAGCAGGTACTCGCTGTCGCCGTGATGAGTTAGTTGCTCATTAGTATCGCCGTCAGCAATCGACAACTCCACCTTAAACGGTTGGCGTACAAGGGTATCTACCATTCTGGGTGTAAGGCGAATCTGCCGGGCATCCATTAGCCCCAGCCTAGGGTTGGACGTGACTTGCCAGGTCCCGCTAATCTGCTCCAAAAACGCCTGGCGAACCCAGAACACGTACCGCATACGCATTTCCTCTTCGTCAGTCATGTTGTAGTTCTTGACAAACTGCTTATTACGCAACGACGGGATCGTCGCCTCGGTGTCAAGCAGGTTGGCGTCGATCTTCTTCACCGGGAACATGAACCGCCACAGCTTATATGGTTCAAGCGACACCACTCCTGTTTGCGATTGGCAGTTGAAAGTGGCTTCAAGCCGTTCTCCCAGAGGATTGCGAATATCAGCAATGAACACACAATACTCCAGCGGGTCAATCGACGGGTTCTCCTTTAAGAAGGTCAGAATATGGTCGAGTTGGCCATAGCCTCCCTTATAATGGTCAAAAGCACCTCGGAAAAGCGGAAGCACATCACACGAATAGATCTCCACCAGGGGTACTACCAGCACTGATAACGGGATGGTGACGTAGCGTAAAAGTGACGCTTCGCCGCCGTCTTTGTTGGCGTACTCCAAAATGATGCGTGCTTTACGCATATTCTTTTTCCCCACCACTTCCACTTGTACTTCCACTTGTTCACCTGGTTCGATTGTTTGATGGTTTTTGATGATCTCATCCTTATTGACGATGCGAAATCCACCTTGCTTGAGTAATAGCCATTCAAGTTCATACACTTCCAGCGCCGGTAATTGCGTGCCTTGTTGTTCCAAATGAGTGGTTAAGGGCTCGATGGTCAGGTCCCAAAAGCTAAACAGAAGGTAGTTGACCACCTCTTGAGAGTAATTAGAGAGGTGGACTTTAAACTGCGTCCGCTCGCCTTCCATCAACATAAGCAGGCCGTTGGCCACCAGCATGTGTGTAAGCAGAAGCTTAGGTTGGGGTGGGATCACGCGAAACGTAATCTCCACGTTTTTGGGATGGCCAATGGCAAACGTCTGACTCTTACACCCAGCCACCGTCACCGATAACCCAGTAACTACCGCTTTGCCCAACACTTGCGGCACAAAGCTCACTTCAAACGTCTCGGTCGATTGCGGAGGCACCACCAACGCCGGCGTCGGAGACAGTTGCGGCACTTCGTCGCTGGCAATCAGCAATGTACTCACCAGGCGAAGCAGTTTCGCCGATATTTGTGTCGGTGGTCTCACTTTCGCCCCCATGGAAAGTCCTCCAGAACCAACATGTTTGTTGCCGTTCATCGTGGTCCCTGGAGCCAGTGGCGCCACACACGTATTCACTGTCCTCACTTTGCCCGGTTCATCAGTAACCATGGTGATGTCGTTGACGTAAATGGGGAACGTGAATGGGTTTTGAAGCTCGACACGAAGCTGGTACACTTCCTCCTTGATGAATACAGGGTCGGCTCGCTTCGCTGGCTCCTTCTTGGCGTAAGGATCAAAGAAGGGCTCGGGAGTCTTGGTGGGTGCTGGTATCAGGCTGGCTGGAGATGATCCCACAAGTCCTTGACGAAGGAGTTCCGGCGACGGAATGCGGTCGTCACCACCTACGGCCACGAGCTGAGCCCCTCTGACTAAGTAAGGGTCCCAGTACTCGGCCGCCATATCCGGGCGAGTACCAACGACGCGAGTCACTTTATCTCTGATACTCGCTTGGTCCTCTTCACCTAAACAGTGAGTAAACTTGGAGAGTAAAAGATTGCATAGACGTAAGCTAAACTCGTAGTCATCGGTAGCTTCGCCGATTCGCAAACCAAGCTTAAGTAAAGGAATTTGAAGCGGGGCCCAACTTTTTGGAGTCTCTTTCGCCTCGTAGGGGATGGCGTAGGTATCAAATAGAAACTTGAATATTTGGTGGAGTGATTGTGCCAGCAGAAGAGGGCCGAGATCATCATCGGAACGGGTTTCCAATTCCAGCAATAAACGAGCTAATAGGATGCGCAATATAAATGCCCGCTTACGCTTGAGTCCCAAATCGGTATACATCAGCGCCAACACCAGGTAGATTCGACACTGATCGACTAAATGGATGTCAGCTATCAGTAGGGAAAACACCCCTTCGATTTGATTAAGGATATCCGATCGAGTGAAGTAAGCCGAAGAAGCAGGTTGTGGTTTCGGTTGAAGCTGTCTCAGACACACAATGGCTTCAAGAACATCAGGATTAACATCGTTACCGCCGAGGTACACCGCCAACATAAACTTGATGGTACGCAATATCAGGTCGACGTAGACGACATCGGGGACAACGTTCTCATCGTGGTCGTTAATGCTTAGGTGGTAGTAGTGGACCACTCTCGACAGCACGAGTTTGATGACTTCGGGAAGCGCCAACAGTTGGAGGTCAGCGGCGTTGAAGCTCAGGGTCAGCGAGATCGACACTCGCGGCAGTGTCGACACCAGCAGCAGGTCCACCAGGGGTCTTCGAGATCCGTGTACGCCCTCTGGCTGAGGTGACAGCGGCGTTGTGGGAGTATGGGTTGATGATGAGATGGAAGGGAACCGACGGTGCGAGATGTGGAGCACGCTGCAAATGATATTCTTTTGTAGCTGGTAGGATTGGTGGATGTATTGGAGTAGAACACAAGCAATGCCCACGCCTTCCAACGCCAGGCCGAGCCAGAGGAAGTCATCGCACTTCTTCAAATGGGTCAATGCGTCCGTAAACGAAGCGAGCGCGTCCTGGTAGCGACCAGCAAGCAAAAAGAAGTTACCCATAAGCTTAGCTTGGCGTCCACTATGTCTTATCGCCAGTTTCAGCTTTGACGGTTCGTTCAGCGTCGGCGGTTTGAAGCCACCCAGTAATCGTTTGTGGGCGTGGTTGATGGTCTTGGTGAGGGTATGACTATTCTTGATCAGCACCGGGCTGCGGAGAGTGATATTAGCAAAGCTCAGGGCGTAGCCGTCGAGCGCTTGGAGGAAGTTCAGGGCGACATCGTTCATCACCAGCATCGCCGACGTAAGCGGCTCGTGGTCAGTTAAAGTGAACACTTGCAGTTCCGATGACTGAGTAGGGGCATCAAAGAGCACCAAGTTGTGGACGGGGATCCCCGGGTACCGTTTTTTCAACTTATCGAGAGTAGTCGAAGGTGTGTGGTCCGAAGAATAACGCCCCACTCCCAAAACCACGAACGTTTTGCGGAAGGGCTCAAAGTCATGGAGAAATAGCAGTTCCTCGTCGACCGCCAGCGTCAACAAGTTGAACATGACGCGGCCGTTAGGGGCTGCCTGGGGGTTGAAGTAGTGGAGGGTCGAGGCCACCAGGACGTCGGAGAGCCTGATCTCGTTGCACGGTCGTAGCTGGGCGAGGTAGCGGGCGAAGTCGTCCTCCAGGGTGTCGTGGACGGGGACCACCAACACGTTGACCCGGGCGGGGGCGGTGTACCCGTATCGATCCATATATGCCTCGAACCAACTGTCGCGCGAGAAAAGTACACAGAGGTAGGTGGTGAAAGGTGGGAGATATCTGAGACAATAGAGATGGAAGATGATTGATTTAGATGATAAAAGAGATGGTAGATGTATAGAGATGGCAGAGCAGTAGTTTAAAGCAAACTGTGACTGTGGCTGGTGTCATTGGTGACGTGTTCGATGGGAGAGAGAGAGTGGATAGAGTAGAGTAGTTTGAGATGAGGAGTATGCGGTGTTCAAACAATCCATCGAGGACCTGGTGAGTGTAGTGGGAATGGGATCTTTCAATATTGTCAAAAATCAGGAGTTATTAGATGGCAGTTGTCCCAATTGGGGATAATTTGGAAGGGAATGTGGATGAGACGCGGTTGTTGAATGTAGGAAGTATCAAAATGGCATGGGAATGGCACGCCGAAAGATGACGGTGGTGTCGACATGGAAAACTAAATTGTCGCTTAAATCAGAGCTAAGATGAGGGGACTGGCAGGACGTGTTTCTTCAGCACACGCGTCGGGTCACAAAACACGTTGTGGCGGAGAAACGAACAATGGAATGCCATACGGGGCTTGATGAAACATACAGCGCAATGAAGGAGAGAGAATGCGGCGAAATGGTGGCACGCCTCGGAAGTTTTGCCGCCTCAGACACTTTTTTTGTCGGAGAAACCGGAAAGGCGGGGTTTATGCCACCAGGGTTAAAACCGGTTGGAGGTCTTGCCATTGGACCAATGCACGGCGTCCTATTATAGAAGTGTACGTCGCGAATATATTTGCCGAGGCATTTTTCTTTTTCTTTTTATTTTACGTG
This sequence comes from Diutina rugosa, assembly GCF_008704595.1. Lineage (NCBI taxonomy): Eukaryota > Fungi > Ascomycota > Pichiomycetes > Serinales > Debaryomycetaceae > Diutina > Diutina rugosa. The sequence goes on along the minus strand of NW_022995075.1, from coordinate 14,635 downwards.
GTGGGACATTTCAGAGAGTGATTAAGTGTACGTCGCTTAAGTGGTGGTAACTTTAATGGTAAATAAGCTCAGTGGTAAGCGTGGGGGAGGAGTGGTCTGAAAACGGTAAATTCGTCGCATCCAGGGTTTGGGTAAATGGTACTGGGGTTCCTGATGACATTAACTTTAATTTGAAAGTCCCCAAACCCATCATTTCCCACCAATGTTACATCTGAAGTTGAAATTCATTTGGTTCACCTACAGCACATGATACAGCATACCGTAGTTCGAGTCCTGGCAACGGCAAAAAATTGCTCATTCTTAAGATTTTTCAATTCCATCTGATATCAATGATTTAATTCAGTATTTACTTCACCTACAATTTCTTCCTCTACTTACAACACACCCTATTTCACTGTTCACAATACTGTCTTTGCTGCTATGTTTTTCGGTGGCGCTTCGCACTTCGCACCGCACCACCACTGACGCCACCAAAAGGGACAATGGCGGGTTTAAGCTTTGACAACTACCAGCGGAACAGCTACCTTGCCGCCAATGGGTTTGGCACTCCCAAGGCCACGTCGACCGGTACTACCATTGTTGGTTGTGTTTTCGAAGGCGGCGTGGTGATTGCCGCCGATACGCGTGCCACTTCGGGCGATATCGTCGCCGACAAAAACTGTGAAAAATTGCACCGGTTAGCCCCCAAAATCTGGTGTGCTGGTGCCGGTACTGCTGCCGATACCGAGATGGTGACCCAGCTCATCGCCCTGAACTTGGAATTGCACGCGTTGTCGAATAACCGTGATCCGCGAGTGATCACCGCCGTGACGATGTTGAAGCAGCATTTGTTCAAATACCAGGGCCACTTGGGTGCCTACCTCATTGTTGCTGGTCTGGACCCCACTGGGTGCCATTTGATGTCGGTTCAGGCCCATGGTTCCACCGATATCGGTAAGTTCCAGTCTCTTGGGCTGGGGCTGTTAGCGGCGATGGCGGTGTTGGAAACCCACTACCGTGACGGTATGACCCGGGACGAGGCGGTGAAGTTGTGTGCTGACGCCATTGAGGCCGGGATCTGGAACGATTTGGGTTCGGGGTCTAATGTCGATGTGTGCGTGATGGAAAAGGGTAAAGATGCCGAGTTGTACCGCAACTACTTGACCCCCAACAAGCGGGGCGAGAAGGAACGCTCGTACAAGTTTGCCCGGGGCACCACGTTGGTGTTGCTGCAGAAAGTGCGTGATCTCTGCCAAGTGGAAGAGGAGATCGTCGAGTTTAATCGGATGGACGTCGACGTCGAAGCGTAGACTCGTATATAATGCCAATCATGACCAGAAAGAGATAACTGTAGAGCCCGAGGGATTAAATTTGTGATCAGAATACGACTATCAATGACTATTAATTACTATCGTTTATCGTTTGATCCTTCATCGTATATTGGCTATTGCTGTACACGACGTAAACTGTGTTTCTCTTGCTGTTGAGAGATTTAACGGCTGTAGCGGTTTCGCCGAGACGTTTACGTCTCGAGGAGTAAATATCTCAAACTCCACAAAAGCAGCGTAGTGGAATTGTATGTGGCGTATAGTGTTTATCGTTTGTTATCAGTAACGGGCAATAAACATCAGTTTCAAACGATGCTACAGTGATCCTAATGAAGCTTAGACTCTTTTTAAAATCATATAAAAAGAATCACCAAATCAAGAAAGGTGGGGGGGGGGTTCCGTGCTGAAATGAGGCTTGAGTTAATTGATTGCGGGCCCGGCGCATGCCACTAAATACCGTGCGACCTGGTGGCTAGTGCAAATTGGCGGGGCAAAGAGCGGGATTAAAAGGGAAATTAGAAGCATAAACAATATGATACAATGATGATAACGAAGGGTAAAAAGTCACTTTGAACTCCAATCGAATTCGAAAGACCTCCATGCTTGCTCCTACCCCAATTGCCGACACTTCCGGCGGCAAGGGTTTCTCGAACCTTCTGCGCACTTCACCACATATATCGGAGGCGCCGGCGCCGCAAACCTCATCCACAAGAACACACGCTCAACAATATGGTGGTGAACAACCCGAACAACTGGCACTGGGTCGATAAGAACTGTTTGCAGTGGTCACGTGAGTATTTCAACCAAGTGCTCAAGGGGCTTGAGGCGAATGGCGATGGCGCCGAGACCGCGGTCACCCTGGTCAATAAAGTCGATGGCGACGTCGACGTGTCCCAACGGAAAGGGAAGGTGATCTCCTTGTTTAACCTTGCCCTCACCATTGGTTTCAAAGCCAAGGATAAAGATGGTGAGTGCCAGGGGACGATTAACGTCCCGGAATTGGCCTACGACACCGACGCCGACGAGATCCAGTTTGACATTAATATCCATAACGAACTGTCGCTGACGGAACGGTTCCGTGCCGTCGCCAAGAAGCTTTTGGTTCCCGCTCTCCGCGATGTGCTTTCCCGGTTTGGCAAGGACTTAATCATTGCTAACGCCGGCGATATCCAATTGGACCCTACCCAAGTGAACTCCCAATTCACCAAAGCCAACCAGGAAGAAGTGGTAGCTAAGAATAGCGCCGGTGGTCTGCTGCTGGGGGCGCTGCTGCTGGGTGCGGCTAAAAATAGCTCGCTGGCTCTGCTGGCTCTGGCCCTGACTACCAAAGTGTTCAACACTGCTAGTGTCTACCTCGAGCCCGAGTTTAACACTACTGCCGAACAGTTATACATTACTCTCACCGACCGTGATCGCGTCGTCGCCTGGGCGCGGCTGACCCCCGTGATGCCCGCCTACCCCGTCCCCGTCGGCCTGGAATTCTCATTATTTGGCGGTGCCGTACTGGGTAAATTCATTAAGCTTGACCCCCACCACGAGATCGAACAATTGTGGCGCCTCAGCGACTGGAAACCCGGCCACTACGCCACGCTCGACATCAGATTGTCGCAGGGGATCTCCGAGACGAACATGCTCGTCAAATTCACCGGGGTGCCCATTGGCGAAGAGGACCGGGTGCGGGCCAATTTCGAGGAGTACTACGTGAGAGCGATCAAGCTTACGTTTGGCTTCGGCGCCGTATTGTAAACAAAACAAAACAAACCCTCTATCATTATCTCCAACAATCGAGCTTTATTTAGCCTCGTATATGGCACTGCCGCCCTGCCACCCCACAGTACTTAGCGTACTTAGCGTAATGTGTGTGTGCGAAATAAATATTCTGCTCCGCCAGCCTACCCGCAGGTTAGCCACGCGCCACTGTAAACACTGCTCTATACAAAATAATAAAAGCCACAAGTAGACGGCCACCAAACAATGCTAATAATGCTAACAATGCTGATAATACTAGTAGTGCTAGTGTAATACTCATGTATGACTCACAGATAGTTGAGGGGACTGGTTAGGGGGGCCTGGTATTGTTACCATATTCCACTGCGACCCTATCCGGGGCCCGCATGCCGAAT
>NW_022995075.1:0-11147 GCF_008704595.1 Diutina rugosa | reverse complement strand
AAAAAAAAAAAAAAAAAAAAAAAAAAAAAAATGCCGGAGGGCACGCCCAGCGATGACGCAGCGGATAATCGTATAATTGTCGCAGGGGGGTAGGCAACCCGGCAGCCGGCACCCCACCCGCCGCCACGCCCCGGGAGCAGCAGGACTACTATATAAGAAGGGCACGCCCCCCGCCACCAATAGCTCTTCGGTATAAACGAACCTTTCCTTCCTTTTTGACCACCACCGACCGTTTTATCACCCCTCCCCCCCACACCACTATTACTCAAATTCCCCAATCGGCCCCACCCGCTACCACTTCAAGCTTATCCCATCCCATGACCAGCTACCGCTACTGTCGTACGTGCAAGTGTTTGGACTTGTACCACGTGAAGGGCGACGCCAAAGACGCCAAGTACACTTGCAAGAACTGCAAGTCGAAGTGTACGTTGTGAATCCTGTATTATTTCTGGAATCCCATCCCTGCCCCTTTTTTTGTTTCACTATGATGCTATGAAACGACCGCTTACGACGTTTGCTTTTTTTTGTATGTTTTTCTTTTTAGTTGCTTGTGCCTCCGGGCGAATAGCCAACGATATATGACTCGGGAGTTTATTGTTTTGCTGGCGCTTTTTGATGTTGTACAATATACTAGCTTTCACTGGAGATTGTAGTTACGTAGTCTGCTATGGCTTTCCCGTCACATTCTTGTATAATAAGCTTTTGACACATCCGTCACCCGCCAGGGCCGGGGCTGCAGCAACCATTGAGGTATGGGGGAAACTCGGTATTTCTGCCTTGCTCTGACCATAGAGGATAGCGTACTGCAGATAGTGAACCGCACCAAACAGTACGTAAGCTCTTAGCTAACCAAACAGCCAGAGGTCACCCCTCTCCTGTGTACCGTATGCCCCCCTCGCCGGGGCTGCCTACACGTGGGCAAGGCAACCCTTCCTCCTTCCCCCCCGTTCAATACGAAAGCGTCAATAATAGAGTAAGAAAAATACTAGTAGTTTAATGGGATGGTTTTTTTTGGACGCGTTTACCGTGAGCGCTTCTCGTGAAAATCGGCTAACATTCTCGACACGAGTGATCGCCGTGGTGATTTTTTTTTTGGGTGGCGAACGACATTGAAGGGAGAGACGCACACGAGATATTGAGGAATCTACCATTCCGCCCCCACCCCCCCTGTCTCAAATTGCCATGTTCTTCAAAAGGACAATTAAACAAAGATTGAATAAACCAAAAAAAAAAAATATCACTTACTTCTACTGTGGGAGTCACGGGAGGGTCATGCCGCTGATATCCCTCCGAGATTTCAGGGATTTTTCCGTGCACGCTCACAGGCGCGCGCCACTAAGAAAAAACAACAAAGAAAGCTACTGCCTAACTAAGGGTGTCATTGTTACTGGCAGAAGCAGGACAATGCCGATAGGGGTGGTGTCCCTTCACCACAGCAAGTGGCAAAACAATGGTATGGCCACCACCCAACAGTGATGTAGCGGTAGCTGCGGCTGCTGGCGCAATTTCCCCAACCGCTGGCAGGCCGAGAGACATTGCGAAATTGATACCCTAAGCGGGAGTGGTGCGGATATTATTTACGCGATTGGCAGCAAGAGTCGTCAGGGGACAAAAAGCATGGTATAAAATTTTACCACAACTGTGGAGGCCCACCGCCAAGCCGATACAAAAGTGGCATCACTACATCACAAACATCACTAGCTCTGTAATGGTAGTGCTCTCTTAGTGGGCTGACTTGCCCTTTTTTATTGTAGTGCTAGTCGTAGTGCTAGCAGTTAATAGCCACTGGTTCTCGTCGTTGATCTTGTGGCGTTGCCCCACACAAAGAGATGCGGCGACAACACACAATCAGCGTCTGAGACTTAATCGTGGGAAACCATCTTACGACATTGGCGTTGGAGGCAGAAGAGGTAAATCTCCTAACCCACCGCGCCAGCTGAGAGGCCGATCATTTGTCTAAATCGGGAGGGGGCCCATGGCTCGTATATCTATAAATAGGAAAACATGGCTTCCCCGACATCACATCCACCACAAAACCAGAAATAAGCTTTTTTCTTTGAAGTAGTGGTTGGCACCATTGGACGTCGTGATCGGCAGCCAGCGTGCTAAGAATAGGTCATGTCTCGTACGGCTAAAAATGGGTCCCGTGTGGTGGCGAAGTCTCTGCGTTTGGTTTCGTATTGAACCAATCGGCTACCGTCACGATAACACCAGTCGTATCCAAATGCGGCTGTTGTTGTTTTGCCAGTGGAATTATGGGGGTTGCCGAATTCCAATTGACGGCGCGACGAAATAAACACCAATAGTGTCGTATGTGCAAGGGACTACTATGGATTAAAATTTTAGCCATTAACCATCGATGAGTGTGATGCCTAGGTGTCAGTAGAGAAACTCGGTTCTAGGATTGGTGTGACTCATATCGATTACGAACCATGGCTTTGAAACAATCAGAGGCTTATCATGGTGAAAGCACATCGAATCTAGAGGCTTAACTCGAAAATTCGGTATCAGCCGTTCCTGTATCGTAGGTAGCTGGTATCTCTCTCTCTAGTGGTCGACTTTGTGGCCCTCACGTGGCCGTCACGGGAAATCCCGATAGTGGTGCTAATGCCGCCACACCCCCGCCACAGTTTTCGATCCTGATGACAAAGTGAAAAAAACTCTTGATTCTGATTAATAGTAGCTGTCTAACGGTCAAGTAGCCATTTTCCGTTCCGAGATCTTTTTTCCATAAATCGGGGTTAAGTACCCCCCCTCTCTTCCCCACAAAGTAAACCTGATCTGACAAATCATCCACAATTAATGACTTGAACTACAGTAGAACATCAAGAAATTGAACATCTACGTGATACACCCTTACATGCTACCTCCTCTATCTAGCCAAACCCTGAATTTTCTGGAAAATCATAGCCCTTCTTTTAGTGGTGTTGGTAGGAATCCCTTGGCTGCTCCCCACTTGCGCGCGCACTTGGCACATCGCTCGCAATCCGCGCCCGGTATATCTAATATTCAATTGCCTCTCACTCACACCCTCTCCGTCTTATCCACAAATGTCCTCCCCCACCGAAGGCAAAGTAAGTACAATTCCAGACAATCAAGCGATCAATCGTCATCCCCATCAACAGCACTAACATTAGACCATCCATTGCAAGGCCGCTGTCGCCTGGGAAGCCGGCAAGCCCCTCACCATCGAAGACGTCGAAGTGGCGCCGCCCAAGGCGCACGAAGTGAGAATCAAAGTCACCCACACCGGGGTGTGCCACACCGACGCCTACACGCTTTCTGGCGCTGACCCCGAAGGTGCTTTCCCCGTGATTTTCGGCCACGAAGGCGCCGGTATCGTCGAATCCGTGGGTGAAGGCGTCACCACGGTTAAGCCCGGCGACCATGTTATTTGCTTGTACACTGCCGAGTGTGGCGAATGCAAGTTCTGTAAGTCGGGAAAGACTAACTTGTGTGGCAAAGTGAGAGCCACTCAGGGTAAAGGGGTGATGCCCGATGGTACGCTGAGATTCACCTGCCACGGCAAGCCGTTGTTGCACTACATGGGGTGCCTGACGTTCTCGCAGTACACCGTCGTCGCTGACGTGTCCGTGGTTGCTGTCGACCCTAAGGCCCCCGCCGAACTGACGTGTTTGCTTGGCTGCGGTATCACCACCGGTTACGGCTCGGCCACCATCGTCGCTGACGTGCAAGAAGGCGACAATGTCGCTGTGTTTGGCGGTGGCGCTGTCGGTTTGTCGGTGGTGCAAGGCGCTGCTGAGCGTAAGGCGGGCAAGATCATCCTCGTCGACATCAACGATAAGAAGGAAGAGTGGGGGAAGAAGTTTGGCGCTACCGACTTTGTCAACCCCACCAAGCTTCCTGAAGGCACCACCATTGTCGACAAGATCATCGAGATGACCGACGGCGGCTGTGAGTTCACTTTCGACTGTACCGGTAACACCGACGTGATGAGACTGGCGCTTGAGTGCTGCCACAAAGGGTGGGGTCAATCGATTATTATCGGTGTCGCTGCTGCTGGTAAAGAAATCTCCACTCGTCCGTTCCAATTGGTCACCGGTCGCGTGTGGAAGGGGGCCGCGTTTGGTGGTGTCAAGGGCCGGTCGCAATTGCCCGGTATGGTCGACGACTACTTGAACGGCAAGCTCAAGGTCGACGAGTTCATCACCCACCGCCACCCGTTGGAGAAGATCAACGTCGCCTTCGACGACATGCACCACGGCGACTGCATCCGGGCGGTGATCGACTTGTGGCAGTAGGCGCTCCGTATATATAAATAAACCTGGTAACCACCAAGGTGCCCATTGAGGTATGCACCCAACAATGTGTAGTTTCCAAGTAGGAAAATATCCTCAATCGTTCGCAACAGCTCGGAACCATTATACAACGATTGACTTTGACATTGTTATGGCGTACTTGTCAATTCGCACTGTGTGCAATTGATAACCGCGATGAACACCAATTAAAGAAGACCAATAGAGAATTGAATCATTCCAATCAGTTCAATCATACCTCTACTCATTAACAAAGTAGCAATTCTAAACTTTAATAGAGTGCTCAAAGTCTACGATGTGATCTCTGACTCAGGGGTACCCATTTCTCAGCATTCAAGGATAATCTACTTAGAATCTCTCTTACTGTAATTGTTCTATTATACATAACGCTCATGCTAAAAAGTTTTAATCTATGCGTCGGCCTCGACGTCACTGAACCCCATTTCCTCTTCTTCCACGTCGTCCGCTTCGATATCTTCGTCCTCGAGTTCGATATCGGCGATACCACCTTCTCCGTCTTCAAAGTCGTCTTCTTCTTCTTCATCCATGTCATAATCACTGCCTTCGCCATCCTCTAACGCCTCAATGTACTCGACGTCCAGAGCATCACCCAAAACGTCATCGTCTTGAGACGTCAAAATCTCTCGCTTAAGCCCCTGTTGGTGGTACAAAAGAGTCAACCGACCTTGTAATTCAAGTAAACGAGGCATGGTGTCGGCCTTCTTGATGAGGACGGCGTGGAGACTGGAAAGCTTCACTGCCAAATTAGGCATCAGGGCAAGCACCGCTCCGTGAATGATGATGATCCATTTGAGCCAGAAATTAAGCTGGTCAAACTTGGTCGCCTGTCTCTGAATTCTCTCGCTTAACCGGTCCAAAAGGGTCACTGCCAACAGCGAATCAAGCTTGGCAATAGTGTTTTTGATCACTTCAGGGTCACGGTTTCCCAACACCACTTCTAAGAGACTGTGGTCGTTATTACGTAACGATTGCGACAACACAATTGATAAAGTTGCAGCATTTTTACCCCCCATTTTCGCAGCCGGTTTCGCCTTTGAGGTGGTAGTATTAGGATGAAGCTTTTCCAACTTCTCCGCTAACAGCTCGCCTTCATCGTCGTCCAGGACATTATCCAAGTCTCTTAAATTATTACCGTCACTGATAATCGTATTAGCTTCCGTGTAGTGCTTGGTAGCGGCGATATCGTGCCCCTGGTTGTTGTGGTGGTCGATGCTCTTGGTGGTGGGCTTCAGCTGAGAGAATTCTACCTCTCCATCCATTGAGTACAGGTCGTTATCAAACCATTTAACGCGATTGAAATGAGGGATGGTGGCCAGTTCCATCCACAGGTATAAGATTTGCGACCCGTCGACAGTAGCAGCAATAATGGCTAAATCAGCATCGGCGGGACTCAGTACTTGTTGTGGCGGTCTCACCACTTTGAAATGAGCCGAGGATTGTTTCAGCGGCACCACGGGACCGCCCCGGCGCCGTTTTTTATTAGGCTTTTGCTGCACCGATGTTTCTCCCGAGGCGGCCCAGTCATTGAAAACATCGAGGGTGCCGTCGTCGCCGCGGGCGACTAACACCAGGCGCCCGTCGCTATCGCCGAGAGCGAAATCCGCCACCGGCCGCAGCGCTACCAATACTTGACTGGTACCGCCTTTAACCACCAGATAAACATTAATAAACCGGTCGCCGTGAGCCAGGGTAACAAATACGTCTTCCAGCACCAGTACTAAACACTCGATAGGCTCCACGTGACCGGGGAACGTCTTGGTAAGGGTATGGTCGTCGGCGCTCACCATATACACCAGGTGCGATGCCAACAATAAGTAGGCCTTACCCAGCACGGAGACGCTGCCGATACGTTTGATAGGCTCGGGGGTGGGGAGGACGTCCGCCACTTTGAATTGCAGCACCAACTTAGCGGTGTTGACGTTGTACTCGTAGATATTGCCGCCGACGTCGGCGCAGTAGCCGCGCTGGGTGTAGTCGCAGAAGTAGAAGTCCAGCACCGCTAGCCCCAGGGGCGTGGCCAACTGGAGCTCTACCCGGTTGTGAGTAGGCAGAAACAACTGGACGGCACCTTTGGCAGTGCCGACGGCGACGACAAACTCGTTTTTATAGGGGATCCACGATGTCAGCGTCGCCTTGGTGTGGCGGTCGAACGCGAGCAGCGCCAGCACCAGCAGCTGCGACGCGACCACCAGCTGCACCCGGAGGTGGTGGGCGTCGAGCGCCACCTCGACCGTGGCCAAGAGGGTCCGGGTCGGGTCAAACCGACTGCAAATCACGGTCATGGGTATGGGGTTGGGGCGAGGATGGGTGCGATAATAAGCGCGCGATGAGATGAGCGCGCGCGATGCGATAAGTCAAAGATGAGAATGATTCGAAGCCAGTGTGAAGCTGATATGAAACGGGTTATTTGAGTCGGATAATCTATTGTTAGGTTTGCCTTGATTGAACCTGCCAGAGAGGATTGATAGTGGCTAGGGCCGTCGTGACTGGACTTGCCTTGTCCAAGAGGGATGGGCTAATATAAGGATGACAGGCTGACTTGCCAGGGAACCTTTATTCTATTGATGTCAGTGAAGACAATAATACCGGGAAAACCAATCATATCGTGGTATCTTTAATGTGGGTGGTTCAAAGCGAGCTATCCACTGGCAGGAATGGTGACCCTATTCTTCATACTGAAGAAAGAACTACTCGTTGACTATTCTTTGGAGATATGACACCCGTTTGGGTCTATGAACCACGTGAGGTGTTCATAAATTGACGAAATCGTGACTGATGGTTGTGTCTGCTTCATTTTACAAAGTTTACCCATAAGAACCGTTTGCAGGTATTCTCACCCACTCAAAGCAATGATGCACGTTGATTTGAACACGTGTCTTGTTACTCATTTCCAGTTGGCCTCAGTAGTAACGGCAGATTTGCTTTTTATGGGTTCCAAGAAAGAATGGATGGTACCGTTGCCCACACAACAAATAGGGGTGATCTGCTGGATACTTAGTTTCAAGTGCCACAAGCTGCCAATTCTGCCTCACACATCATGAATCTTCTGACTACACCAGACATGACGACAGCATCATAATGGGGGACATTATGCTCACAATCGAGTTCCAGCCCTATTGAACGCATTCGCATATGATCAACTTTGAGTTTCCAAAGATAGCGATTATGGATTACGCCAATGTAATGAACATGGTGATACCTGGCAAATCTATACTCTCAAAAGCCTAAGCTATTGGTAACGAAGAAGATATATGTAACATCATTTCATTATCTAACAAGTACTAACTTCTCTAAATCGATTGCCCCTCTTCAAGGAAGACAACATCCTCTTCAGGGGTATCGTTAAGCTTAGCCATCGACACCACGCCGCTCTCGTGGTCGAACACCGTCGCCACTTTGTTGAGGATGTCGGTACCAATAAGCGTCAAACTATTCTAGTATTCGGCACCTTTAAACCCAAGCGTAGCCACACATTTACCGTTATCCGTCATCTCGGTGACTGACTCCAGCTTGTCGAATTCCAACGTCAAATTGCCGAGAGTGATCGGGAACTGACCTTCATAGTGCCACACGGCCCCTTATACTGGTTGCCGTCTTTCTTGAGGGAAGTGGCGAGGGGCTCGACAACCGCTCTGGGGAAGAGCCCCACGCGCCACTGTCAACGACAATCGGGTAGTCGCCGTGCTCCGGGAAGTAGTCGACGCCGTCAACGTGGGATTTGACCGCCGTCATCTTAAACGTCACCGGGTCGGTGTGAGACGTCCATCCCGAGCCCACTTTGGCGCGGTCGAAGCCGCCAAACGTGAGTTAACCCTTGTTTTGCAACTTGCTGTAGTAAAGCGACGACACCGTGCGTTCCACTTGCCCCATCATCTTCAAGTGGTACGTCAACGTGTCGTGGTCTGAGCCCTGCAGTCTGGCAATGGCAAGAATCCCCTGGGGGAACCACGGCGGATTATTGAGAATACCAAACTCAAAGCCGTCGGACTTGGCGTTGGTGAACTTGATGGTGTCCTTGATGAAGATACCAGTGGCGGGGTTGCCCGAGCCGACATAGTTAATGCTGAACGGCGTAGTGAGGTTTACCAATGTCGTCGAGTAGTCGGTCATGTCGTTGTCGTTTGCGAACCACGTTTCCCACGACCCCGAATCAATAATCGGCTTGTAGCTCACGCCCTCGGAGCCAAACAGGACCACGCCATGGTGCTGGCCCCCTTCGATGTCAAAGTCGAGTTCGATGACGTTGGATGTGGCTTTCTTCTCCAACGCGGATTTGTCGTGGGGGGCACCACCAAAGCCGCCGCCAAGGCTAATAAAGACAAGACGTCGAAAACTATCATCCTGGGTTAATTGAGAGATCAGTGGTGATGATTTCGTCAATATATACTTGAAATGAATCGAGGGGAACAGGGGATCAAGGCATTCCAACGCATTTGTACCATACCCCCGCATTAGCACTACCCACCGATTTAGTATGCTCCGAGTCAAATCGACCAATTAAAGTTCCAGTCGATACCAACGGTACTGATTGACATGATAATGAAAAATCTACCGTAATTGGTGTTGGTACTATGAACGGGCACCTTGTTGGTTGGGTATGACTACACTTGTACTATTATTTCTGGGCGGATATTTCTTGAGCCGTAGCATTCAGGGGTCGATTGGAAGAACAGAGTCATGAATACCAAACCGACAATGGTGGCACAAAACGCAAATTATAGATTATTCACAAATGCAACGTTATGCATGTATATACCTAGTGAAATGACATTATTTCAACAATAACAAGAAGCCATATTTTGTCCGACAAGTAGAATGGATTCCTGAAATTTCGTAATTTCTCTACTAGAGCTTATGTAACAATGAATCATTAGCTCGAGAAATTCTACTCGTCTTCATTGGTTTCCCTCATTTGGAATCGATGAGTTTCTTCGCAGTAGTCGAGATTGGCTAATTCCAATACCACATTTGCGAAGTGAGTTATGGCGAAATTTTGAGAGAGCTTGCAGCAATGAGGGACACTTGGGTTCACAGTTTCGAAGGTGAAACTCCACGCATATGCACCTTGAATTCTATGCAGAGTTGCAAATGCAAGTCTTGAACAGAAATCAAAAAAACAAAGGGCATATTTGGGCTATACTACGTGGATATAGTTTGTGTATTATCTAATTCACTTACTCAGAAAATCATAGCGGCATTCTACAGCGTTGTGCACAGTCTTAACCACGGGTAATGGCACATTAATCTTCTCAGTGAAATTAAAAACATCATCGAGGCACAGCTTAGTATCAAGATGCACAGCCAATATCGTGATGGTATGCCGTCAGTACAATTGCAGACTCAAGAGCATGGCAAGGGTTTTGAAGATTCGATGTTTAGCGATATCCTTACTAATCAGGAGAAGTAATAAGACAAGCACTCAAATTGAAAGCCAGTGATGTCAGGATTGCTCTGTAAATCAGGCACCAGGCACCAACGCGTTTTGCATCAATGGTCTGGGGGGACACTTGACCTCCGTGTCCATCTTCGCGATGGCCCTGGACGCATGGCTCGGACTTGAAAATGATGGACTTGAGTAAGAATGGACTTTGTCAAAAACACACTCGACCCAACTCGGTAACCAACGTACACAGCTACGAGTCAGCTCAGCAACACCGGTTCTCCACCAGTTGTGACTATTTGTGCTTTGTGTGGACGCGTTGTTGCTTTTGGAGGCGTTGAGCAAGAATCCTAGAGAAGTATGCACGGTGCTAGAAAACTATTGGGTAGTGCAATTTACCAGTTTTTAGGGTGATAGTCGTATGCCTGAAGCGTGGAATTAAGAACTCCCTCTGGTAATCCCACGCATGAGCCTTCCATATGGATGCGACCCTCTCCCATAACACTTTTGAGCACGTGGGGGTAGCATAATTGCAAGTAGTGCAAGTGAAACTGGTGTTGGTGGAGCTACTTCGTAGCCAATGTCCTGCATTCACCAATCCCGTATACGTACGGTTTCTAAAGTGGATCTTGATACATCTTTCCAGAAGCTTCCCATAGATACTTTCTTTACCAACCGTTCAAGCATTTCAGAGGGTTGACACCAGGCATAAATTCTCGCCACCAACGCTCCGGGGTTAATCAATTCACATCCCCACAAAGCCTGTTGGAAATCTTAAAGTGGATCTCGATATGTTTTCATTGGCCACAGCCGCCGCTGGGGATGGCCAGTGTGCTTGATAAACAATCAGTAAGCTTGTATATTTAGATTGGGAAAAAAAAAGGTTTTGACGAGGGAAAAAGAAAAAATTAGACGATGGAACGCGAACGAAAAAACGCGCTTGACGAGACCGACGCGAACGGAATAGCGCGATAGGGAGGACTCAAACAAAGGGGCGGGGTAATGAGGCCTCGGGGGTTCAATCCTGGGTAGGGAAAATTGGTGGGACGTAGCAATTAGGGATAGAGAGCCATTGGGATGATCTTCTGTAGTAATCTTCTTCGGGGTGGAGGTCTAGCCACCATGTAGGAGACACTGGACCCCAGAACCGTCACGACTCACAGGGTAAAAATACAATCTCACGTGTTTGTAAGCTCGTTGGAGAGTGGACGTTCAGTTGACCGTAGGGCCACTATTACACAGCGATTCCGCTCGTGGTAGTGGCGCGGTGTACTCTTTGCGATTGCCATTTCACAAGGGCCACGACGTAGCGTGCAAACCACAATAGCGCCCCAGAGGTCGTGTGTTTATGTGGCGTGCAAGCTCCAAAAGGTCGTGTGGGTGAAAGAAGTAGATCTGATCGGCGGTTTTAGATTTAATCGGATCTTGCGTACATTTTACGGTGAGAAATGTAAATATGAGTGCATGCG
>NW_022995163.1:78127-80441 GCF_008704595.1 Diutina rugosa | reverse complement strand
GACCCAGAACTGTTAATATTATGGATGAACCACGAGCTGAAGGATGCGGACTAAGGGGTGTCAGTCCACAATTATCCACTAGAGCTAGTCCAGCTTGAATGCTATGGACTGATTTTTATCTCCCGAAGGCAAATATGACTGAGATTAAATCAACACATTTCGGTTCTAGTGTTGTTATGAACAGAGGCTACGACCTAAATCGAGGTAAGCAACCGTGTTTAAGGGACTCACCACCTTTAGCTTTTGCCTGTTGAAGCCAAGCCGAAGGCACAAGCGCTAGTTACCTCGGCATTTCCTCTAGATACTTATAATCGAATTATGGTCTGGTAAGTGTACTGTATTTCCTACTTAAATCTCGATAAATACTACTACTTTCGGTCGAACTTCTCATGTATGTCAGTGTTGCTAGGGATCTAAGGAAAATACCATAGAAATCCGTATATCACCCTGATCAAGACTTTATCTGATCGTTAGATCACGTCAATTGGAGGATTAGCTCTCTAAAGACAAAATTTTAGTTCGGTAGCCCATCATAAAATCTCCCAGTGTCTGCTCATACGGGAGCAGCGGTGCCCTCAGTTATGGTTTAAAAAATGGCAGTTAGTCTAGTGGAGTAAGCGAATGATACACCCCTGGTGTTCGTCCATTTGGACAATGAGCAAGGTCCACGTAATGAACGTGTCAAGAGTCTATGGCAGGCGACACAGTATTCCAATTTGTTCCATCATCTTTACGTAACCCCTTAGGTAATGCCACGTCCCAGTCAACACAAATCCCTCAACATTCCGCACTGGATCATGATGTCATCGATGCAAACGAAGAGTAATCAACGACAATTTTAGTGTAGTCCCGTTTGTTAAGTGAACCAAGTTCTTCATTGACACTCAAACACCAGCGATGGTGATTAAAATCACCAATATACCAATCCCTAGGACTGCATACGTGTCGAAACTCATCGACACTAATGTGAGCTAAGAGCATTAGCCGATCCTTTTTTCCTTGTTGGACGTCGGGGCTCATAAACGATTTCAACGGGAACGAGAATGGTGCTTGACCCTGTAAACGCGATTACGTGTGGTTTAATCTGGGTATATCGGCTTGTTAGTGATGATGGTACAATCTCAGAGCAGCCAGCACAGCATCCTTTTCGTCTTCCAGCCAAGTCAAGGGGAGTTAAACCTCTAAGCAACTAGTGTTGACGGTAGGAATGTGGTGGTTGACTCAGTGCTCACAATCGAAATCATTCGCGACGTCATCGACGACACCTCCGCCAAAACCATGGAATGAGAGTAAAACAAGGGCTAGCTTTCCGTTCTTGAGTATCACAGACCCAGGTGCGTGGATCAGGCGGTGTAGCCGGCGTCCTCGCTGTTTCTTGATCACTGTAGGGGTGTCGGGGAGCTACGCGATCGTAAAACAGGGACGCGCTCATATGAGCGGGACGCGCCTTTGATCGACTTCGCACGCTCGTCTAATCTAGGGGTCGTCAGCGTCGTAGTCGCTCCAGGACACAACCCTTTAGAAATGGGGCCAACTTGAGGGATAGAACTGGTAACTATGATTCATTCGGGGTGTACAAGGTGTCCTCGTATCTTTCAGAGTTCCGCTTTAGTAGACTGGGGCGTTCGTCGCACAATCGGATGGCGAGATTGTGACCCNCAGCGTCGTAGTCGCTCCAGGACACAACCCTTTAGAAATGGGGCCAACTTGAGGGATAGAACTGGTAACTATGATTCATTCGGGGTGTACAAGGTGTCCTCGTATCTTTCAGAGTTCCGCTTTAGTAGACTGGGGCGTTCGTCGCACAATCGGATGGCGAGATTGTGACCCAACTTTGACGATATGTCCGCGCGTTATTGCCACTTATCGCGCGCACCCAAGTGTTTTTTTGAACCACTTTCTACCCCATACCAACCATGGCCCTCAAGAAAATTACTCCTACCGTGACTAAGAAGTACCGCTCCATAGTTGGCAAACCTGGCGAAAAGGGCACCTCCAAGATCGAAAGCTGGTTTTCGAAGGGGCAACAACCGGGCACCGACAACGAGGACCAGCAATACGACGTCGCCAAAGCTCTGGAATCTCATGTCGCCGCTAACGAACACGATGAAGTGGATCTGGGCAATGTGCAGCAACAAGACGCTGCCCCAGTCTCCNACTATGATTCATTCGGGGTGTACAAGGTGTCCTCGTATCTTTCAGAGTTCCGCTTTAGTAGACTGGGGCGTTCGTCGCACAATCGGATGGCGAGATTGTGACCCCACTTTGACGATATGTCCGTGCGTTATTGCCACTTATCGCGCGCACCCAAGTG
>NW_022995163.1:76362-77936 GCF_008704595.1 Diutina rugosa | reverse complement strand
GCGGGACGCGCCTTTGATCGACTTCGCACGCTCGTCTAATCTAGGGGTCGTCAGCGTCGTAGTCGCTCCAGGACACAACCCTTTAGAAATGGGGCCAACTTGAGGGATAGAACTGGTAACTATGATTCATTCGGGGTGTACAAGGTGTCCTCGTATCTTTCAGAGTTCCGCTTTAGTAGACTGGGGCGTTCGTCGCACAATCGGATGGCGAGATTGTGACCCCGCTTTGACGAATTGTCCGCANGCGTTCGTCGCACAATCGGATGGCGAGATTGTGACCCCACTTTGACGATATGTCCGTGCGTTATTGCCACTTATCGCGCGCACCCAAGTGTTTTTTTGAACCACTTTCTACCCCATACCAACCATGGCCCTCAAGAAAATTACTCCTACCGTGACTAAGAAGTACCGCTCCATAGTTGGCAAACCTGGCGAAAAGGGCACCTCCAAGATCGAAAGCTGGTTTTCGAAGGGGCAACAACCGGGCACCGACAACGAGGACCAGCAATACGACGTCGCCAAAGCTCTGGAATCTCATGTCGCCGCTAACGAACACGATGAAGTGGATCTGGGCAATGTGCAGCAACAAGACGCTGCCCCAGTCTCCCAAAGTTCGGAGGTTGACGCCAATGAAAACACACGCGTTGAACTTGTCGCAGAAGCTAAGCATGCTAGTGCTGAGAAAAAGCGGCTTGAGACTGAAATTACCGACCAAACATTGGTTGCGATTGCTACTTTAAAGCAACAAATCAAGAAGCTCGCTGACTCAAAGGAACAACTGGACGCCAAGCTCAAGGAGTTAAAGCAACAAATCGGGGCCGACCGTCAGTTGAATCAACAAAAGTATGCTGACCTCGCTGAGTCAAAGCAAGAATTGGTCTTTGGGCTCGCCACGTTAAAGCTGGAAATGGAAATTGAGCTCGCCAAGGCAAAGCTGGACTCTGAGCTCGCTAAGTCAAAGCTGGACTCTGAGCTCGCTAAGTTAAAGCTGGAAATGGAAATTGAGCTCGCCAAGGCAAAGCTGGACTCTGAGCTCGCTAAGTCAAAGCTGGACTCTGAGCTCGCTAAGTTAAAGCTGGAAATGGAAATTGAGCTCGCCAAGTTAAAGCTGGAAATGGAAATTGAGCTCGCCAAGGCAAAGCTGGACTCTGAGCTCGCTAAGTCAAAGCAACAAATCGAGGTCGACCGTCACGTGGTTGAACAATTGCGCGCTGCGCTTACCCAATTAGAGCAGCAAAACGACGACTTGAAGCTGCAAAACGACGACTTGAAGCTGCAAAACGACGACTTGAAGCTGCAAAACGACGACTTGAAGCTGCAAAACGACGACTTGAAGCTGCAAAACGACGACTTGAACCAGCAAAACGACGACTTGAACCAGCGTAACGACAACTTGGAGCAAGACTTGAACGCCGGCCGTCGTATGTTTTCGGAATTCGTCGATGAATTGGAAGAATTGCACGGCGCACTTTTTGCGGAACTAGAGAAGGCTGAGACCGGCCTTCGCCTTCGCCTGGTTGAACGAGACAACGCTGAGCTTGCCCGTTTGGAGCGCCAAAAGGACGCCGAAATTG
>NW_022995163.1:16572-75556 GCF_008704595.1 Diutina rugosa | reverse complement strand
CGCTGACCTTCGTCGCGTGGTTAAGCAAAAGGACGCTGAGCTTGCCCGTTTGAAGCGCCAAAAGGACGCCGAAATTGATGCGCTCCAGGTCGACAACAATAACCTTGGTCGCGTGGTTAAGCAAAAGGACGCTGAGCTTGCCCGTTTGAACCAAAAGGACGCCGAAATTGGTGATGTCCAGCAAGCCAACGCTGACCTTCGTCGCGTGGTTAAGCAAAAGGACGCTGAGCTTGCCCGTTTGAAGCGCCAAAAGGACAACGAAAGTCGTGAGCTCTATAGCGACAACTATAAACTTTGTCGCACGCTTGATGAAAAGGACGCTAAGATTGCCCGTTTGGAATGCCAATTATACGACGAAAGTGATGCGCTCCAGCAAGCCAACGCTAACCTTGGTCGCGTGGTTAAGCAAAAGGACGCTGAGCTTGCCCGTTTGGAGCGCCAAAAGGACGCCGAAATTAATGCGCTCCGGGAAACCAACGCTAACCTTGGTCGCGTGGTTAAGCAAAAGGACGCTGAGCTTGCCCGTTTGGAGCGCAACAAGGACGCCGAAATTGATGCGCTCCAGCAAGCCAACGCTAACCTTCGTGGCACAGTGAAGCAACAGAACGCTGAAATTGCCGGTTTGGCGCATAAAAATGATCAGTTGGTGCAAAAGAAGGACGCTAAAACTGCCAAATTGAAGCAACAAATTGGTGAATTGCAAAACAAGGACGCTGACATTGCCAAATTGAAGCAACAGTATGACGACTTGAAGCAACAGTATGACCACTTGATGCAACAGGTTGAGCACTTGGTGCAACATGACACTGAAATTGTCGAATTAATTAATATGTTGAAGCGTTTGCGCTTTTGAAGCAACATGCGGAAGCTGCGTTTGCCAACTGGAAGCAAGAAGCTGCCGCTGGGTTTGCCCGTTTGGAGCAACAAAAGGACGCTGACGTTGTCGAAGTGAAGCAAGAGGCGGACGCTAAGTTTGCCTACTGGAAGCAGTTAGTGGCCGTTGCGGTTTCCAAATTGGGGCAACAAAAGGAGGCCGAACTTCGTGTGGCTTTGGATAAGAACGCCGGCCTTAGTCGCGTGAACAACCAGCTTCGTGCGGGTCACAAAGACATCAAGGCCGCTTACGACGATGTTATTCAACGGTGCCGGAAACTTGAAGACAAGGGGATCTGCACCGCCCCTAATGACTGCTCCTTCTACCTTGCTTAGTGAATCGTGCAAACGAGAGTAAAGGTCAGCAAATGGAGCATAACCCCTGGAAACCAAAGCAAAAAATCACGTCGATCATTTGAAGCCAAGCGAGGCCAAAGACAACCACAACGAGTCGCAAGAAGTTCAGCGGCTGAAGAACCCGCGCCATGGCGGCGCCGGCTGGATAGGGGGGGCTGCTTCCAGCAAGAGGACGTCCGGTATTCCCATTATACGCTCCGGGGTTGCTGCCCAGGCAGTGACCCTCGAGCTGGATGTCTCTTCGCCATTATCGCCGCCCACGAATTGTGTGGGACCCGAGTTCGACCGTGAGCGCGAAAAACAACACCCGTCTTCGGACGATGTTGCTTTCGGGTGAGGCACGACCCCAAAACTACCAGGTGCACATCCAGCCGTGCGCGTTGCCGGAAAAAAATATTGACCGAGGGGGAAGAGAGAATACATGCTCACCACCACTCTTGCCTTTCGATGAGCCGATCCCATTGTGAAGTTACAGAGATTAANGGGCTCACCAAATTTCACTGAAAAGAAAAAAAAAAAAAAAAAAAAAAAAAAAAAAAAAAAAAAAAAAAAAAAAAAAAAAAAAAAAAAAAAAAAAAAAAAAAAAAAAAAAAAAAAAAAAAAAAAAAAAAATCAAAAGAGTGAGGTCACAAGAGAGAAAGATTTATCGGGATCGGCGCCAGGCCACCAGACGCGCGCCGTGGCTGCAACTCCGTCATCAACCGGCTGTTTTTACAACTAGCTGAGCGTGATGCCGGGCACCATTCCGCGCTGTGGCAGCAACGCTGATTGACCGGCTGGAATTACAACTAGCTGGACGCGTTGCCAAACCCGAGGGGTAAGGAGGGCGCCCACCAACCTTGCCGCTCAATGTGCCTACCTAACTTTTGGTCGGCATCCGTCGTTTCCCTCGCGGGTTCCGACACCCCGTCAACGCCCTGGCGGCTGCGACACCCCGTCAACGCCCTGGCGGCTGCGACACCCCGTCGACTCCCTCGCGGGTTTCGACACCCCGTCAACGCCCTGGCGGCTGCGACACCCCGTCGTCTCCCTCGCGGGGGCGGCACCCGTCGTCTCCCTTGCGGGGGCGGCACCCGTCGAGGTCCATCCGGCCTCGGCACCCGTCGAGGTCCACCCGGCCTCGGCACCCCTTGGTAAGGGCCGTTCGCCCTTACCCCCTCCAGTCCGCCGGTCTTAAACGACGTCGATCCGGGACCGCGGAAAAGTTGCTTAGGGTCGACACCTCAACCTACCGGGGCGTGCCACTGGGAAGTTGAGGCGGGATCAGACTCCCCCCTGCCAGACGTTGGGTGAGTTGGTCCCATAAAAGGGAAACAAGGGGAGTCGCTGGTACTCCCCTTTCTAAACGTGAGTGTCATTTTATCTCCGTTGCCTGAGAATGTCAATTCAACTCCGATACGAAGGTATCCATCAGGCTTCCCTATCTAAACGTGAGTGTCTTCCGACAACCCTATCTGAACGAGAGTGTCATTGTATCTCCGTTACTTGAATAAGGGGTGTCAACCTATCTCCGTTACCTGAACGTTGAGCGTCATCCTATCTCCGTTCCCTGAATGAGTCAGTCCGACTCCGATACCTGAACGTTGAGCGTCATCCTATCTCCGTTCCCTAAATGAGTCAATCTNTCCGACAACCCTATCTGAACGAGAGTGTCATTGTATCTCCGTTACTTGAATAAGGGGTGTCAACCTATCTCCGTTACCTGAACGTTGAGCGTCATCCTATCTCCGTTCCCTGAATGAGTCAATTCGACTCCGATACCTGAACGTTGAGCGTCATCCTATCTCCGTTCCCTGAATGAGTCAATTCGACTCCGTCACCTGAGAGAATCAATCCGACTCCGGTAGGTGACCACAAGAGTGCAAAAGATGCCATTGCAGGGTGAGGTGGAGCACGGCCTTACCCCTCCTTGGACAGTTTCGCTGACCCCCTGTCCTGGGAGTAGTTGAGGGGTTGGCCTCGTCCACCGGTGCGCGCCGCTCAGTGGATGAGTATGGTGCTGCTGTTGGGGTATCGAGGGCACGGCTTTACCCCCACTTCCCTGGACGGTACACTGTCACCTACCGGCCGGGAAGTAGGATAGGGTGACACCAGAACAGGTAAGTATCGTTCCTGAGACCATTTACAGGTCAAGAATTTACTTGAGAACAGATGACTACATACTACTAACTTCACAGGGGACGCTAGTCCACAATCAAAGTCGCTCAAGCGCAAATTGCAAGGTACGTACCATTGACAAGTTGAACTTCCAGCTAAGAGCAAACTACTAACATCTCTAAGCTTGTCCACAGTACATGTGGGTCCAATTTAGATTTAGAGTGGACCCACATGTACTGTGGATGGGGCGACCAGGTCATCAGGCGAGGGGCGATGAACCTGGACCAAAGGGGACCGACGTTGTGGAACGATGCGTGGAGAAGAGGAAGGTTACTGGTTGATCCGACGAGATCCCAGGCTCAGTATATATAGCTATATAGGTCGGGGGGGGGGGAGTAAGTACCACAATACGGGGAGTGGAGAAGATTTTGGAGGCTGACTTTGTTTGGCGCCCACACTGCTTCTGGAACTGCCGGCTGAGCCCGGTGGTGAAACTGGTGCTAAGATCGATTTTGAACCGGTTGCGGGTCCTGAATCCGGCGCTGGCGAAGGCGCTGAGCGCCAGAACCGCTGCTGGTGAAGGGGGTGGTCTCTGAGACCGGCCCCATATTCGGCCCCATGACCGGTTGTGGAGTCTGGCACCGGCACTGGCGGAGGTGCTGGGCGCTGGGGGTTTTAACTGGCTTCAAACAAATTGCTGGGTCCAGGAACTGGCGTTGATGTTTGTGCAGGGATCCAGCGGTGGGCCCGCAGATCGGCTGCGAGATTGGTTGTGAGCCCTGAGAGCGGCGCTCAAATCAATGCTACAGCAGATATCACTGTACGACTTTATCTTTTGCGTCTTCGCTCAAAGGCATACTTAATTCGACACGGTGGGTAATATCAGTGCAAGTCGTATTATAATCTTTCCTGAAGAAACTCCAGACCTGCGTGTTGCTGGGTTTTTCTCGAACGATGTCGTATACTTGCATCTTGGTATACACTTGCTAGAAGTGGGATAAAATTGGACAAAGTTTGCTAAATGGCAAACCATACAGTTGTCAAAGACTTCACCGCCGCCAAGGTTCATCCTGTCACGCAATGCAGTCCAGGAAGAGATTGTGGCACGATCTTGCTGTGTCCCTCATAAATGGTGGAATTTTCTGAGCTTATATTTATGTCACCAGCCACAGACGTCAATAACTGTAAACACTGAATGAATACAAGACCCTTCACAATTATGAATGCTGAGATTTACTTGTCTTTATCAAAAGTGGGCTCATGGTGTTGGTGAACACTAAAAGTGCTCAGACTGCCTATTTTCCGGATGCAAAATCGGGCCACATATACAGTGATACGACTGTGTTTGGCGGAATTAGCAATGGGCCTTTCTCCGTCGCCACGCCCCATTCCTTTTGATGAAGCAGTGTTTGTGGTGCCTGCCGACAAGCCTTCAACTCCACAGGCCCTCTCGAACCTAGTGAGCAATTAAGGGGCCCTCAACGCTGCAAGAGCCGTGTCAAGAGCTTTTAGCGATCATGGCGCAATGAAGAATCTGAGATTTGGTTTGTAGTTAGTAGTCTTTACCTCGAGAAGTTAGGAGAGAAAACGTATGCATCCACTATATGCCACCAACACAACATGTACCGGTACAGATTGGTTACAGCTACAACGGTGCCACCACTAAGTACTGGCTACAGCATTTCTACTTTGGCTACCAGGTGGTGGCGAGCTTGGAGGGAGCGAAGGAATTATGAAGAAAGTGCGTCGGAATTATGAGGAGAGTACGAAAGCATTAACGCTTGGTTGATAATGACATCGTTCCATCTATAACACAAAACGTCTGCCAAACAGTAACCATAATCGTAGGATTTTGGGGCGGTAGTTACTACCAGGTAGTGTAGAGTGAGAGATTATGATAACTTAGGAGATCTAAATGATAGACGGGAAGAGGATCAGGAGCCAACTGTTACTAAGTCGAGCCGACTTAATCTTCGTTGGTCAGCACGTCTATATTCTTAATTATCTGGCAAAGCGTTTGGTGTATCGTGGTGAAGAATTAGCGGTTCTTCGATTTATAATGAGGAAGCAGCGTGCCATGTCAAATTGGCTATCTTCAACTGTTCCCCCCCCAGCAGCGGCTCCTACATATCTTGACAATCGCCTACTAGTCAGACAACAAGCACTCGCCCAAAGCTTTGCCTTCAACCCTCGGCCCAGGTCCCACCAACCAGCGCTCCCTTGCAATGGGACAAGAAAGCAGATCGCCAATAGCAATAACTCCTCGTCTCCGAATCCTACTAGATATCGTCACTTAGGTTTATTCTATAAAGACTATTTAAAGTTGCTCATCGAGTTACCCGCCGATTACTCACCGGGGACGGGGAAGGTGGCGGCCCACTTGGACACCTCATCGCCCAACTGCTTCACTTCGGGCAGGGCGTCGGCCAACTTCTTGAACGACGCCAACTTATCCTTAGCCAACTTGCCTTCCTCCTTTTGCTTCAATTCGATGGAGATGTCGACGGCGCGCTGGAGGTAGTCGGTGACCTTTTGCCATTCTTCAGGGCCGAAACCACGCGTGGTCATGGCGGGAGTACCCACTCTCAAACCCGAAGGGAACAACGCCGAGGTGTCACCAGGCACAGTGTTCTTGTTGGCGGCCATGTTGGCGCGTTCCAACACCGCTTCGACGCGGGCGCCGTCGATGCCCTTCGATCTCAAATCGATCAAAATCAAGTGGCAGTCGGTGCCACCGGAAACAAGGTCAAAGCCAGCAGTCTGCAATTGCTTAGCGAACGCCTGGGCGTTGTCGACGACTTCCTTTTGGTACTGTTTGTATTCGGGCGATTGAGTCTGGCCCAACGCCACCGCGAGCGCCGAGATGGTGTGGTTGTGGGGCCCCCCTTGGTGGGCAGGGAACACCGAGAAGTTGATCTTTCTCTCCAAGTCGTAGGGGATTTCTTTGCCCTTCTTAGTGACCTTTCTGATCCCCTTGCGGAAGAAGATCATCGCCCCTCTAGGACCACGCAACAGCTTGTGAGTGGTAGTAGTGACGATATCCGAGTAAGGGAAGGGCAGGGCAGCGACGCCCGCCAGCACAAGACCGGAAATGTGGGCCATATCCGATAAAACGTAGGCACCGACCTTATCGGCGATTTCCCGGATTCTCTTGTAGTCAATCGTCCGCGAATAGGCCAGGGCGCCGGCGACAATCACCTTAGGACGGAACAAAATCGCGTTCTTTTCCAAGGTGTCGTAGTCAATCAAACCCGTAGATTCGTCAAGACGGTAGGGCATGGTTTGGAAGTATTTCGACACGTACGAGATCTTGGTGGTCGGGGTCTGGTAGCCGTGACTCAAGTGACCCCCGTGAGGCAAATCAAGCCCCATGATGCGGTCGCCCACCTCTAAGATGGCGGAATAGGCGTACAAGTTGGCGGGGGCACCCAGCAACGACTGGACATTGACCCCCCACTGTTCCGGGTCCAAACCGAAAGCCTGCAACGCTCTCTTTTGGCACAATTTCTCGGCCTTGTCGATGATTTCATTACCCCCGTAGTAGCGCTCATCGGGGTAACCCTCGGAGTATTTGTTCTGCATTTCCGACCCCAACAAGTCCATGACGGCCTTCAGAGTAAAGTTCTCCAGCGGGATCAACGTGAGCGAGTGCTTTTGGCGGTGGCGCTCCTGGGCGAGGATGTCGGCCATCTCCGGGTCGACGGCGGCGACGGGCTCGGAGATCAAGGCGCGGGCCAGCGCCAGCAAGGCGTAGGCGCGGCGGGCAAGCACGCGGGCGACGGGGCGGGCAGCGGTGCGGGAAAGCATACTTGGGGATGGTTTGGGGGGGACCGCTGGCTTTTATATATGTGGGCGCCGTGAGGGTGGTTTTAATGAGGGGTGCGCGCGGGCGCGGCGATCGCCGAAGCGTGGAAAATTCCGAGTCACCGCGAAGTGGGGAATACGAGTCAGACCACGACCGAAAAGAGTCAAAAAATAGACGTGGAAACGAGTCAAATAGACCGCAAACTGAGTCAGTGGGCGTCGGTGATAGCATGGGGGTCGACAAGCAGGGCGATGGTGTCCATAGATGGCCTCTGCTCGGGGTCGATCGTGAGTGCCTGTGCGACCCACTCCGGTACCGGCGCCGGAAGCGCTCCCCCACCAGCATACTCCTGATACACCAAATCCGAGATATGGGCCAGTTTCCACCACGGCGCCACTTTAAATAGCCTCACAAATATCATCGCCACCAGCCACACGTCGGAGGCGGCGCCCAAATAGGAAATCTGGGTATACTGCTCCGGAGCCACATACAGCGCCAGACCGACCAATCCCACCGCTGGCACGGCTTTCGTGGCCACAGCAAAGTCAACAAGCTTCACTAGACCGCCCACCATCACCGTATTATCGAGTTTCAAGTCGCGATGGGCGATCCCTTGGTGGTGCAAATACACCACTGCCATGACGATTTGCGCCATCGCCTCGGCTTTATTCTGACAATTAAGCCACCAATTGGGCTTCCCAAGCTCCATGTACATCTTAGGGGTGTCGCCAAGCCAATTGGTGGTGAATTTCGCCACCGCCACCACGTGAGGGTGGTCCAACAGTTTGAGCAATAGGTACTCCAGCTCCACCCGCAGGCGGAACTGCTTGCGGGACTCGCCGGCGCGGCGGTCGTGGTAGCGCTTGACGGCGTACCCCTTCGCCACCACCACGTTGCTGGTGTTCCCGGTGCCCAACATTTATCGAGTTTTGGTAAATGATGAGATGAGATGGAATTGAGGGGGAGATACCGTCGTGTGACTCAAATGTTTGTGTTCAATAAGCTTTTAACCTTATAATGATTAACTTTAGGTTCCGAACAAAGTCGTAAACGGTGAGTTTGGCGGTGTT
The DNA here is from genome assembly GCF_008704595.1 of Diutina rugosa. NCBI lineage: Eukaryota > Fungi > Ascomycota > Pichiomycetes > Serinales > Debaryomycetaceae > Diutina > Diutina rugosa. Next base: position 67,354 of record NW_022995163.1, on the reverse strand, counting down.
TTGTGGACGTTTTGGCGAGAGGATAGTGAGAGCGGTTGAGGGGGGTCCGACGGCAAACACCGACAAAGATAGGGATGAATGATGGTCTCAACTAAGACTAGAAGGTAAAAACAGCCGGGGAAGCCTTAAATTTTACTGGAAAAGTGGGTATTCAATAGGGTTAGTCGTCGTTCGGAGTCAAATACACAATTGGACGATTTGCGAGTGGGATAAAGCGGCTATCGGTGGAAGGCGATAAGTCACGTGACAAAGACTACCACAGATAGTGATAACCAAAGCCGAGACCAAGACCCCACCACTAACAAACTGAAAATTCGTATTTTAGTGTAACTGTATGGCTTAATTGTGAAATTAGAAGACGACTATACTCTCAAACGAGTCAAAATGGTCATCTTCGGCCATCTCTATAACTCTCCTTTAAATTTTTCGATTTAGGGCTATCTGTTCCATCACCACTAAGGTGTGTACATGTCTGGCTCGCTTCCTCAGCCTATAACTTGTGTTATCAAAAAAAAAAAGAAGGGCCCGACCTCGGCCTTTAATCCCTATTTTACCCCTTAGTGTAACTCCCACAATATTTACCAATTCCACGTAAAAAACAGAGGGAATAACAACTGAACCTATACACCAATCAACCCTAATTATACCTCAAATAAAGACGTCCTCCAAATCTGACCGTTTGCTGCCATACAGCTTGTCTCACTTGCCGTTAGTGCCTTCGATTGTCTCAATACGGGTCATGCGCCTTCCTGCACAATGATAACCCGTTCCTCTAAACGGCGCAATCGCTACCAGAGAGGGGGCTCGAAGAAACCCCCTCAAATCGCCCATAAGTACCACTTTTTCAGTACCATATACCATTTCTAAGACACCACCCCCTCGACCCTTACTTTTCTCGCTTGGTTGCTGGGACAACCACAGCCCCGAAATTTCAGAGATAGCAATATTAGACCCCCTCTGGTTACGCAGCCCCGGCCCTCCCCCCATTCGCACCCAGCGGCCGCCACCCGGGGTTTATAATTCATCCAGCCCCCTTATCAAAACTCCACTACGAAAACCCTCTAGTATTCGCTGAATTATGAGAGTTTCCCACTTGTCGCTTGTGCTCGCGGGAGCGCTGGCGTTGACTTTACCCCAGCAAGTGCTTGACGCCGCCAACCAGCTCCAGGAAGGGTTCAACGTCGGCGACCATTTGGACGCCCTTAAGCAGAACTTGGGCTCGCTCGGCGCCATCGGCCATCACGCCATTGCCAGCGTCATTGACAAGTTGCAAGTGCCCAAGGAACAGGCGCAATTGTGGGCGGAAATGATGCTTGAGTTCCCCGACGCCGTGGCGCAGTTGGACTTTAAGGCGCCGGCGAAGAAATTGCTGGGGTTCAAGCCCGACTGGCAGTTTGTCGTCACTGACGCAAAGCACCCCAACTACCAATTGAGGGGTAAGTCCACTCCTGAACTGTTGGGCATCGATAAGGTGAAACAGTACTCGGGCTACATCGACGACTTGGAAGAGGACAAGCACTTCTTCTACTGGTTTTTCGAGCTGAGAGGCGACCCCAAGAAGGACCCCACCATCTTGTGGCTTAACGGCGGCCCGGGTTGCTCGTCGCTTACTGGTTTGTTCTTTGAATTGGGCCCCGCTTCGATCGGCCCCGCCTTGAAGCCGATCCCCAACGACTACTCGTGGAACAACAACGCCAACGTCATCTTCTTGGACCAGCCGATCAACGTCGGCTACCTGTACTCGTCGCAGCTGGTGTCGGACACCGTTGCCGCGGGCAAAGACGTGTACTCGTTCCTCTCGTTGTTCTTCAAGCAGTTCCCCCAGTACGCCAAGAACGACTTCCACATCGCTGGTGAGCTGTACGCCGGCCACTACATCCCCGTGTTTGCCACCGAGATCTTGAGCCACGACGACCGCAACTTCAATTTAACCTCGGTGCTCATCGGCAACGGGTTGACTGACCCTTTGACCCAATACGAATACTACCAGCCCATGGCCTGCGGCGAGGGCGGCGCCGACCCCGTGTTGGACCAGGAACAATGTGACCTGATGGCGAAGCTGATCCCGCGCTGTTTGTCGTTGATTCAACTGTGCTACGACTCCGAGTCGGTGTGGTCGTGTGTCCCCGCCACCATCTACTGCAACAACGCTCAAATGGGCCCTTACCAGAAGACGGGCAAAAACGTGTACGACATCAGAAAGAACTGCGAGGGGTCGTCGCTCTGCTACGAGGACTTGGACTACATCGACAAGTACTTGAACCAGAAGGAAGTGATGGAGGCGTTGGGCGTCGAGGTCGACTCCTACCAGGGGTGCAACTTCGACATCAACAAGAACTTCTTGTTCGCCGGCGACTGGATGAAGCCCTACCACAGAGCCGTCACCGACTTGCTTGAAAGAGGGTTGCCCGTGCTCATCTACGCCGGCGACAAGGACTTCATCTGCAACTGGTTGGGCAACCAGGCGTGGACCAACGTGTTGCCGTGGAAGCACAGCGATGCCTTTGCCTCGGCTGAGGAAAAGCCCTTCGAAATCAAGGGTAAGTTGAGAACTCTCGGCGGCGCCGTGTTTGACTCGCCCCTCGCCTCGACCAAGGCGGGTACCGTCAAGAACTACGAACACTTCACTTTCTTGAGATTGTTCGACGGTGGCCACATGGTCCCCTACGACCAGCCCGAGCTGTCGTTGGAAATGCTCCTGAGATGGATCAAGGGCAACTACAAGTTGGAAAAGAAGTTGTTGCAATAAACCTTCATAAGTGCGTGATAAATAAACGTCTTAAGTAACCGTCAGATTTCAATCTCTGGGTGATCGTTTAGATGACCGTTTCCTCTCCGGTAGGGGCTTGGTAAACTTTTCAAGCATCGTGATGACCTCATGGCTTTGGAGGCTCCAATTTCTTTTAAACATAACGGTCATATACAAAAGTATTTCATACTCGTAGTGGCGGCGGAAACTTGGTGGCCATTGCTCGTAAGGAAGTAGCACCTGTGTCATAGCGTACCAGTCTTCCAGAGTATACTCATAGGGGAGGGTCTGCGGCAATGTGGACACAAACTGGGTAAACCGAGGCCAGCAGCTAGCATCTTTTAGTGCCGCATGATGGTACGCTTGCCTGAATTTGTCATGGTCACCAGCCAACCGCTCATCAAGTTTCTTTTGGAGGGAATCAAAATCATCATTATAGTCATCCCCACTGAAAGTATGGTGGATCTGTAGTTGTTCAAATAACGGGATCAGCACCATGGTATTCATGGACCCGTTAACTTTCCGTGGCGGTACCCCTATTTCAGTTGCCCTCCCCGATACGGCTTCAATGAACTGTTTCCAGTGGCGTACTTGACCATTTACTGGTAGATGGAAGCGGATAAACTCACACAAGACGTCACTGACCACCGTCCCCGCTTCGTTTGCTTCATTATCGCCATTAACGTCTTCAACGTGGCTCCAGGTAGCTGTCACCAGAGGGGTAGCTGCTTCGCTCTGTAGGTCCCGAGAGCAGTCCCACGCCACCTGTAATCGGTTAACCGTATCTGCCAACGCCTCCACGGTGGCGTCGGTCGCCTGCTGGTGCGCTCCAAGCAGCTCGATCGCCAGCGCTAGCGCCACGTCGGGCTCGGGCTTGGTGTCGTGGTGGTAGCTGGGCGCCGGCAGCGCCGATGGTGATCGAGGAGGAGACATAACTGGTAAGAGCAGTTGTAATCAGTTCCGGACCCGTTCGTGACGGGTGGATTGGTGATAGCCGAGGTGCAGGGGATCAGGGGGTGAGGGACAATAGGGGGTGTCACGAGACCCACAAAACGGCTTGGAACCGTCGGAGATAATCGGTGACGCAATCGAGCGATTGTGGTTATCGCAGTGCCGATTTGTTGTGAATTTTGCTCGGAGTTTTCCTCCATGAATCGATTGATGAAGACGATGATGACAATGGCCCAGGCGGTGGTCAAACCGGTGATATTTGGGATAGTCGTGATTGTCGTCGTGATCAGCCAGCGCATAGTCAACCGATTGTGAGTTTTAGGTGGTGGAGAAGGGCATTTGGTGGTGGTATGGTCCGGGTATCAAATGTCGACAAAGATGGGGGTTAGCATAATAAGTTAAGCAATAATGAATGAATACTCCATGGTATCAAACTTAGAGAATGCGTTAAAGGGGGGAAAGAATGGTGTTGTTGTTGTTGTGGGCACTGTTGTTGATGGTGGTCATCGCTTACTTTAGAAAACAACATCATCGTCGTGATGCGAATTGAAGATGAATACCACCTCAATCATTTGTTTACTTCACAAAACAAAATCACGCCATTCTCATGAGCTGGACTTGATTGATGAAGCTTTAAACGCCGTTGTTTACTTTCACCAATGGTCGCGATGAACCAAACTTGAACTAACGTCAGCAGCATCAGTATTGTTGGCAGCTCGAGGAGACAATGTAATTCAATGTGTAACCAATATCTGAATAACATAGCAGTTATCGTTCTTCACATCGTAGGTGCTGACAACGTGTTTATCTCCAAACGCCAGTGTACGCGACTCATCGTGGCCATCCTCCAATCCACAACGAACCATCACCAATAGCAAATCCTTTACCCTGCTTTACTTGATCACCATGAACACTCGCTATGTTGTCAAAGCCACTTCGTCCTGGTATAGCATTTGAGACTGCCAGATGGTAGGCCATAGCTATTCCACGATTGAACCAGTAATGCAAATACCAATCATCACTAGCCGATACCAGTAATCATAACAGTGACCTTTGGATAATTGAAACCAATTTGCAGTTGGCTTCAGTAGACTGGTAGCGAAGCAGTGGCCATATCGACAGGGAGTAGCCATCACTCCGTTAAACTACCAATTCATAAAACCCATGACCAACAATGGATACCCAAGATCGTTCTGAAACCCTTTTGGGTGATTAAAACCAATTTGCGGTTGAATTTCGTCGACTGATATCACTGCCATAGTCATTGTAGAAGGTCTCAGCCACTCATCAGTAAAACCATCAAATCAGATCCAAATCATCACCAATCAATACCAACAACCATCCTGCTAATTCACAAGCAAAATTCAATCCATTTAGGTTCAATTATCCTCGATATCTTGTATAGTTCCAGCCTCTGTTTTGGTCCACCTGATGTACCGCCGCGCGCGCTTTAGCCCGCCCACCATAGTGGAGAGACACCAGGTCCACGCCGCTCTCCAGGTCCGCTCCCACACGCCATGACGCCCACCATCCTGTGGCTGAAGCACGGGTTCCTTGCATACGCCAACCCCCATCTCTACGTGACCCACCTCGAGTGTGTCGACGGCCAGCAGTGGCGGTTTGCCCCACCACACAAGCTCCACCCGCTGCCGGTTTCCTTGGTGCTGTGGCTGAATCCAAGCACCGACTTGGTTGTTGCCGACGTCCTGGGCAACTTCTACATCTATCTCGCCGGTGTGGGTCTTGTTTCCCGTTCGGAGACCCCCGCTTATGAGCTTACCAGCTATAACCACATCGAGATGATCTACCAGGACTTACTGGTAAAACTGCCGCTTGTGGGCTTCCGCTGGTTGAAGATTGCCAAGCCGCTGATCATCAACGGCGCCGCTGTCCGGGACCCGGCGCTGAAACAGTTCTCGTACCTGGTCAAACAGGTGCCGCCGATCGGCGTGACCCACCCGATCCCGACGAAACAGGCGTGTATCACCGTGAGACGCAACGGGAGAATTACATTATACCATCAGGGGGAACACAAAGTGGAGTACCATCGCGTCGACTGCGAGCCGCTACCTGATGTGATTGACGTTAGCCACGCTCTGATTGGTTTCCTTAAGGATAACCGAGTTATGGTCTCGGTAGTGGACTCACTAACTCAACAATTGTTTACCTACGCTGTTTCAATCGATTGGGGCCACTTGACCCAACTGGCGGCGCGCCAGAAGGAGAACCCCCACTATAATACCCCGGATAAGGATAAGACTCCCCCAAAGCTTACCGCGACAAAATTGGCACAAATGGCTCTTGCCCCGACATACGTGTTTGACGACGAGCTGGAACAGTGTCGCGAGGGCCATTTCGCTAACTTACAAGTGCTTAACTGTACTGCCACCCACGATATCTCGTTGCTCGTGTGGTACCAGTACGAACACGAAACGCGGTTCCTCCGCTACCAGTTGGTTCCCGAGACTGAACTAGTACTGAGTCTGTTTACTCAGCTCGCTGAACGCAAAGGGATAACTCCCACAAACCCTGCTAACGCCCAGCGAACATTACGCCTTGCTGACGAACTAGTGCGCCCAGGTAAGCTTATCAGGATCGACGAGATGGAGCTGCTGATAGTGTTTGTGTTCGAGGACCGCATCGACGTGTTCCTGCTCGAAATGGAGCTTATTAATCATAAACATTCCACCCCAAAAGATCCGCTGGCGATGGACATTGACCGCCCCGTGGAACCTGAAGTGACGAAGATCGCTCTGGTATTCGACGTTGGCTACGATTTCGCCGATATCCCCGCGTCTCCGATGATTGTGGTGTCCCCTACGCTACTGTCACACGTTGCCTTCTACGATAACCACCCGAAATTGTTCCCCGTCGAACGAAAATGGGGCCAGCAACTATCGAAAGAACACGTGTACACGATGGCGGTGGCCTTCGCTCACTCCCACGCCCAGGCGTGCTATATGAACTGCTGTTGTGATGATCTTATTGTGCTTATAGCGGCTGAAGTGCAACGGCTAGCCGCGGCTAAACCGCAATTGGCTCAAGATATCGTGCTGTTGGTGCTTTCAGAGTCGCATAAGGCGATTAACTTTGCGTTAGACACTTTCTCACGGGAGTCAGTGGACAAATTGATCTCTAACCCGCCATTACAAAAGCTTTTAAGCTTGCAATTACTACTTGGCGAGCTTGTACCGCGGCCCGTGGTCAGTGATATTGCTTGGGTGGTGCTCAATATGCGCAGTACCAGTTTCGGCATCATGTTCTCGTTACTGAGTATCTACGCTCAAGTGACGAAAAAGAAACCCATTGACGACCTGCTTGCTGACTCAGTAACTCGGGGAGAACGTATCATATCGCTTATCGGCTCGGTGAAGTGGTTTATTGACTTGATGGTGTACATCTACCAGGAGCTCTTTCAGCTTCTGATATGCCGTAACCAGCCGAATATGGACCTGAAAGTGACGATGGAGAACTCGTTAGCGCTCCCCATCCTTCTCGCCAAAGTGCCCCGCTTATTCTTGATGTACGCGTTGTCATCAATCGGCAAGACGAGAGAGATCTTAAAGAAATTGCATAAAGACCTCGCCGAGGCCAATAAGCTCTACACTCCCATGAAAGAGGCGTTGAACCGCTACTTCAGCTTGACGCTGCAACTCCCCATCACGTTCTCGCTGTTTGAAAACTATTTGAGGGAGTGTGACGCCTACATCTCCAAGGAGCTCGCCGCTAAATTACAGGGTAAAGACCCCGGCTACGCCCTCAAATTGGAGCAAAAGCTTGTCTGTCAGGGTGAGCTTTTACCAGAAATGCAGGAGATCGCCCTGGTGCTTCTAGACCGCCACCAAGTGAACTTGAACCGAGACATGAAGATTTCAGAGCTCTACTTTTACGATGTTGACTGGCTCTGCGTCGGTGTATCACTGCCTCATCCGCCACGGAGACCGCTTAGATTGCCGATTACCACTGATGCTAACGAGAAGCAGCTGCCATTTCAGGCTCGCCTTCCCTATGCGGTGAACGAACACATTGACGCCTTACGGAAAATTGTGGTGTCCGATGGCCCCAAGCTGAGGCTCAGGAAGTGTACCCGGTGTCGCCTGGTGAGTCTCGTTACTGATCCGTTAGTGTTTGATGCTCCCCACACTATTGGCTTGTGGACGATGGTGTTCCAACGAACCTGTATCTGCGGCAACCTGTGGGTCAACATCGGTAATTAACGGTGTCAACTAATGCCTGATACCACGACTTGATTGCCAAGCTGTGGTCAGTGGACTGATACTCGCACTAAGCATATTGGCTTCGGTCAACAGTACTACTATACGGAAAGAGAAATAAATGGACTAATGAAGACTATTAAGAACCAATTCTACTAAAGTGGAGTAAATATCACTGCTGATTTAACCACCAAAGGTTCAGAGTTAGAGATGACGAGTCTATCTCATCGCATCAGGTAAAATTTTCCACATTCTTTAGAGCAACGCCCTCTTAGACGCAACGCTGTTTCTGCACACGGCTAGCGGCGCACTGATCGCTAACAAATTTTCCTACGATACGACGAATTTTTCGCACAGGCGTTGAAAAATGGTTAACGAGCAAGGCGGGGCCCTAAAGGCGGGCATGCCATTGATCGTGTAAAGCCATTATTGTTGTAAACGTCAAATTTTTTCTCTTACACACCACTCATCCTAATGATTGAAGATAGTGTTTGTTTTGGCCGGGTCGAGTACGAGACGGCGTGGGTGCTTCTCGCGGTGGTCTTCCTTTGCCTTTTCTATGACAATCTCCACCGGAAAAAAAGCCGAAGACAAAGACGACGAGAAAGAGCTGAAAAAAGAAGGTACCAAAAAGAATTGGTTTCAAAAGGCGTTCGGCACTAACCACCACCACCACACGCTGTGGAAGTGTCCCTGTTTAAGAGGAATGGAAAAGAAAAGGGTTGAGGCGAAAGTGAAGCGGAAATTGGACGAGGCGAAGACTCAGCGTATCCGCATCCGATATACAGTTAAAGTACAAAAAAGTCGACCTTGAATGATTGGGCAATAATATGAGACGATATATGAGTAAACATGATGATGGAAAATTCTTGATCTTTGAAATAAATCTTAGTAAGTTCGTTTTTGGGGTGGCTGGTGAGTCGATGTGGCGATGTAAAGCGAGATTAGTGTGAGGGTCACGTGAGCAATTTGTAGTAGATGTAACAGGTCATGTTATTACCACACACACGTGATGAAAACAATTTAAAGGTTTCCAGCGATGACGGAATTTGGCTGGGGAAATAGTGTGGGGTGCGGAAAGCTGTTTGTGTACGGAAAGGTGTGCGGAACATCGGAGCGTATAGTGCGAATGCGGCAACCACTTCCGCCGGAGACCACCACCGAGTGCCATACACCCCCCCCACCTACCACTCCCCTCATCTACCCCTTAACACGTTGATATTGTGATTCTACAATAACAGCTGCATAGGAATCACGTCATCATTAACTCCTTTAGCTTATTTCCGTAGCGTATGTTCGGAACGTGCACCCTATGAAGTGGGGAGCCTCGGAACCGCTTCCGATAAACTATAAGAACCAAACACGAGCCTGACAAATTGACCTTAAAACCCACCTCCTATACATTATGTCACCTTCGCAGGACACCTCCGCTTATTTCAAGACCCTCCCCGCTCACAACGTCGAGGCGTTGTGGCCAAAGATGGCGGCAGTGGTTCCGCCAGTGCCGGCGCCGAGAGCAGTTCCGACACTCTGGAAGTACAATGATATCCGCCCGTTATTAGAGCAAGCAGGCCACCTCGTCGCCGCCGCCGACGCCGAAAGAAGAGTGCTTATGCTCATTAATCCTGCCCTCCAAGCTCCGCAAACTACTGACACTTTATACGCCGGATTACAATACATCAACCCTGGCGAAGTCGCCCCCGCCCACCGCCACTCAGCGTTTGCCCTCAGATTTATCGTCGAAGGCGAAGGTGCTTTCACCAATGTTGAAGGGCTGAGATTGTATATGGAACGGGGGGACGTCATCCTTACTCCCCGGTGGCAATGGCACGACCACGGTAAGGAAGGCGAGGGGGCGATGGTGTGGCTCGACGGGCTTGACCTCCCCATTTTCCAAGCTATTCCAGTGAACTTTGCTGAACACTACGAAAAAGATGAGTTCCCCGTGACTCAAGAAGGTAACCCTGATTTGCGGTTCCCGTGGTCCGAGACGCAGAAGGCTCTTGATGGAAATAAAGATGCTAACGGGTATTCGTTCTACGAGTACCGCCAGACCAACGGCAAGCCGTTGCTGAGTATTATTGGCGGTAATGCTGAACGGGTGGAGCTGGAATCGCCCCAAAGACAGGAAAATTCGTCGTTTGTGTACCACATTTATGAGGGTAAAGGGTATACTGAAATTGGCGATGACAAGATTGAGTGGGGTCCCAGAGATACTTTCTGTATCCCGGCGTGGAAACCGTTCCGTCACGTGGTTACTGAAGGGCCCGCATACTTGTTCTCTTATAACGACAAGCCGTTGTTGACCAACTTGGAAGTATACCGCAAGGGTAAGTAAATGAGATATGAAATAACGTGAATGAATGTCAGAATTTAAAGGAAATGTACACTCATTGAGTGAAATTTGAGTTAATTGACGTAGAAGAGTAGGTCTGTACGGTTTAAAGTGGCAATTGATTGATATATTTGGCTTAAAAGGCAAAATGTGCACTTCAGGTGGTCTCGTACCATAAAGCGGCTTAAAAATTTGTGTGTTGTATAGTTTGTTCGGCCTTGGAGGAATACCCCGTCGAAGATACTTACACACCGGTATAGGTTTACCGGTAGGTGACCGGGGCATGGGTATTCGCCGGTAGGTTCCGGCGGTGGTGCACTCGGGAGGAGTCCGCGTGAGTATTATATAGAAGCATACGTGATAACTCCGGCAACGGAGTTGTCACGGTGCGGGCAGCTTAAGGTGTTCAACCCTAGGCTGAGCTGAAGTCACCCGCTCGTTGGATGCACGCCCTGCATACACCGTACAGACCCAGCACATACCCGGCGGGGTGTCGAGATTACAACCATATGCATCTAAACACAGTTATCGAAAGGTATCAAGTTTGAAGTAATGTTGGTCTCGACATCCCGCCCTTTTTACGTTTGGCTATTTCGAGTAGTACACGACTTTCACCCAACTTAATACAACATTGTGCATATTCGGTACAGTGGTCGAGAGGTTAAGACGCTGGATGCAGGTTCCAGTTCCCTTGTGGAGCGCAGGTTCGAACCCTGTCTGTGCCGATACTTTTTGCCCGCACTATACTTCTTCCATCACTCATAAAAACTACTCCCTTCTAATCTTACTTTTTTATGACTAGCATCTATTACTCTATAATATCGCTACTGAGCCCGAGCAGCGTTTTTCTTCAATCTCTTTCTCACCGTTTGCGTCCCCAGCCACATTTAAGCGGCCACCCATGAACCACAAGACCCTGTAACTGAACGATGGCCAACGCCGCCGTTTCGTGGGAGTCGTATTTGACAAAGGCACACCCCTTTTCCGGGTGGAATTTGAAGTCGACAATGTAGCCAAACTGTTGTAGTAACGGGATAAACTCGTGTGGGGGCGTATAGTGGGGGACGTTCCCCAAGTAGACGGTGGTCTGCCACTGGGCCAGCTGTCTCACTACCAGCTCGTACAGCAGCGGGTGGATCTGCGGGGTGGCGTGGCCATTGTTTTGGGTGTGGTTATGGTAACCTGGTGTGTGGTGGTTGTTATGGTTCTGGTAGTGCGAGTTACCGCGATGCGTGTTGGTATCGCTGTGGTAGCTCTGCTGGTGGTAATTCTGCTGGTAGCCATTCTGGGAGTGGTTGTTTTGGAATCCATTTTGTGTCCGTTGGTGGTCATTATGGAGGGCTCTGCCGTTGGTTCCAGTGGTCGACGGATAGAACAGTTGCGGGTAAAACTGGGGAGGATACGTCTGCAGCGGCACCGCCACCTGATGCTGCTGATGACCATGACCTTGGTGTTCTTGTTGTTGCTGATGACTTTGTTGTTGTTGTTGTTGTTGTTGGTGGGGTTTATCGTGACTTCGCGCGGCCCAATTCAACCGGAGGGCTCGACCCGACACCCACTGGCCGTTCATTTGTACCAAGGCGGTTTCAGCATCTTCTCTTGACGTGAAACCAACAAACCCGTAGCCTCTCAGCCGCCCCAGTTGCATGTCCCACATCACGTGGGCCAGCTTCAACAGCGGGTAGGCGGCAAACAGCTTCGCCAACAAGTCGTCGTCGACGTCGGGACTCAAGTCGCCAACAAACAAATTGAACAGGTCGTCGGTGCAGTCCTGCGACAGCAGGTGGTAGGCCCAGTTCACCTTCAAGGGGATGTTATCCACCAGCGCCTGGGCGAGTGTTTGGAGCGCCTGGTGGGCGGCGTCAAACGACCCAAAGTCGGCGAACGCGTAATTGAAGCCCGGCCGGTTCTTGTCGTTGAGGAGCTTGACAGATACCGGTACTTGTTTCGCTGGCTCTTGCGCCGGTGGCGCCAGGGACGTCGTCGACGGTTGGGGTGGTGGCAGACACGCCTCGGCGAGCATTTCCCGCACTCTCTCCTCGGGGATCAGCTTGGCCAAGTTGCCGATGTAGAGCACGGACAGCAGGCACCCGCGGCCGCCCATGGTGGCGTTGGCCGGCGACTTAATCATCGGGTTTTTCGTGTGGTGGGTGGTAGCGATAAATTCTCGGTGAGGGTTCTCGGGACGGTACCTTTTTTTTGGGGTACGGGTTCGTGACGGAAAAACACCGCGGGCGGGACCGCACGCGACGAATACGGTGGTGAAAACAACGGTGGGTACGATGATGGTATTGACCGGTTGTGTGACTACTTTTACTTGATCGACGCTAATTACATTAAAGCTAGTTGGTTTAGTTCTGATGGTCACGTGGTTGTGGTTGTTTTCTGCCGCTTTACCCCACGATAGATGTAAGACACCTGAATTTTTTTGAGCGCGACGGAGGAGAATTCGCCACGACAAACCCGAGAATCGGTAGGGGCACGCTATGGGGGACCACTATCACAGGCGTCAGCCACGACCCCGTCCAACGACGAATCGTCTATAGACTTTCAAGAGAAAATTTGCCTTGCATCAATATAAATAATATGTAGCTACCGTTTGTCACCAGTTTCTCCAGCTAAATACGTCAAGTATCACTACAATCATGGTTCACTTATGCCCCATAGAAGCTACTTGACCGAAGCATCGTTTTATTAAAGCTTCGTTTGATTCAGTTACAATTTCAAGCCATCATTCGATTGGAGTACAACTGGATTCAAAAGTACCACTAACACCTGTTTTCGCATTTCCAACTCAGAGTACCACGACACCTGCCTAATTTATTCTAATCAGTCAAAAAAGATCAACCAAGTCTAGTTACCAACTCATTCTTTTGAATAGCTGAATAGCGAGTTTCAAAACTCTGATTATCAATGTGTATCCTAGATGTTTGACTCCTCCTATGTGTTCTTGATTTGGGTTCACGCCGCGCACGGGCATGATCTGCGATGCCGTTACGCTATCTTATTGACGATGCCCACGCCGTCAAGCAGGCGAAGCTGGCATTGGAAGCCGCCGGTTTGTTTAACAAATTGGAGAAGATCCATAAGAACGACCACGGCCAGTTTGTGGTGCTGCTGACTCTGGACACCCCAATCCTCGATTTCCCTTATGAAGAGTATACAACCAAAAACAGCGATATCACGCCCAAAATGCCTAAGAAATACGCCGTGTATCCTCCAATGGTGCTTTTATCCCACCCCCTCGAGTCTGACGACTTGTCCTGGCTTCCTTCCGGGTGTACTCACGTCGCCATCAACCAGCCCATCGACGACGAAAACAACGCCATCCGCCGTCCCACCAACTTGAAACCGCTTGTGGGTGATTTTGGCCCCGAACCAACCCCGCAAACCATTGAAAACCCCACATCCGACGACTTTAACCGAGCGTTTTGGTGCTCGGCCACCCAGAACCAAATCTGGCAAACGTGGGCTCCCCGCCACACGATGTTCTCCCGGGGTAATATCACGGAAAAGGCGAGAATTTTACACCAGTTTGGTGACCTTTCCGGTACGGTGGTGGTCGATTTATATTGTGGTATTGGCTACTTTTCGCTTTCCTATTTGAGGCTCGGCGCTACCATCATCGGCTGGGACATCAACCCGTGGCTGATTGAAGGTTTCCGCCGAGCTTTGGAGAATGCCAACTACACCTATAAAGTGATTTACCCTGGTGACCCCTTCGACGCCTCAGAAATTGACCCCCATGGCACAATTCGCGCCTTTCTCTTCCTTGAGTCTAACGAACACTGTCTCCAAAGATTAGGCACTGGCAACGCCAAATTGCCTATAAGCCATGTCAATCTAGGTTTGTTGCCCCTGTCAAAACCGCTGTGGCCGATTGCCCATCAACTTGCCCTCAATTCCACCTCAAACACCACCAATATCCATGTCCACGAAAATGTCCATAAAGACGATATCGAAAGCCTAGGCCAATCAGCGGCTAAATCCCTCGCCGGCGCCTTAACCCAAACAACAAAAGTAAAGACGTTTGCCCCCGACGTGTGGCATGTGGTCTACGATATCAGCCGTTAAACCCTTAAGGGTCCACTGCCAATTTCCAGGGTCTCTTCCCCGCGTTTTCCTCCCCTCACTCGCTCCCCGCCTTATTGCTACTGNCTCCCCTTTTTTTTTTTTTTTTTTTTTTGTTTTTCGCAGCAAGTCATCGTCAGACCAAATACAGGTGGAGCGTGAAAGGGTGCACGAGGACACAGAGCATAGCGGCACCAAAAATTAGCCCATTCAGCATGTACACGCCAAACCCAAGCCCCCTCAATGACGTCGGTGCCTACATCCAACCACGTAATGCCACGCTCACCAACAAACACCTACTAGTTGTATGATCTGATACTCCTTGTGCCACCACCTGATTGCTTTGGGCGTAAGTGCTACTAACGGCTCTCTTTTGTTTTTTGGACTACTTCGCGTGACTGGCTTTTTTTTTTTGCTTAGTGCAAAGCTTAACCTCGAGGTAACCACTGGGAGAGCCGCGCGCACGGTGCGCTGCGGGATGCTTGCTTGCTGCCAGGAAAATCTCAAGCCACTTGAGGGGGGTAGGTAGGGGAATGCAGGGAGTGCAGGGTGGTGTGAGGTTAGTTAGTGGATGTGGCGTGTGAGCAGCGTCACCCGGAGCCGCCGTCGGACAACCACATCATCTATGCCCTAGCCTTGGTCTAGACCAGCGACCACAAGTACCACCGCGGCTAGCCGAAACAACCGAGCCGCAAACATACCAAAAGGGTACTACTCCCCGATTACACGGCTCACGTCAGAGTCGAGGTAAACACTCGTCATCGTTGTCAGCAAAAACAAATCAAAAATTAAAATTTTTAAAAAATTTACAGTTGCGGGCGCTTGTCATTTAGTGAGCGAATAGAGCCTGTTGGTTGACACAGAGTTGCGTTGGAAAATAGTGGTGGGTTGTAATGTACCCAGGGCTGCGCAACTAAAAAACAGAAATCCATACATCATGGTACCCGTACTCAACACAATAAGCCCCCCACAGTCGGTAAGGCGGCAGTGACGTATATTTAAGGTGGTCCCGCCCCCCTTTGAGATGCATTTTTGCAACCAAAACTTTTCACCCTCGTGGGGACGTCAAGAAAACTAGTGTGTCTACCCTGATTCCTTTCTTTGGGCCCCCCCCATTCTGTTGTTGTTTTCCTAATCTAAACACCCCTATTTCGTGACCCGCCATGTCGTGCCAGTTGGTGGTCGAGGAAGGCGTGGATAAACACGCGGTGCCGCAGGCGTACCTTCTCTATAGCACCGAGGAGCGGGCGCCGCTCCCGCTGCGGGCGCTGGTGGTGGATTTCGCTGTCGAGGGTCGTCGCCATCATCAAAGACGACAGCTGACCGCCATGCGCTTCTCCACCCCAAAATTGCAATAGCATTTACAAAGTTGAAGTTTCCAGCCGGTCTGGAAGTGTTGTCGTTGAGGAAGAGTCCATTTGAGCAGTGGTTTTATAGCATCAAGCCGTGAGGTTTATCTTAGCATATTATGATATCCAAAGTATTTAAATTTCATAATTGTAGTTTAATAAGCAATTATCTGGACATCGTGATCTCCATGTTATCGTCACCATCTTTAAATGTGGCCCCACACATCATTTCGATCATCTCCGAGTATCACCGATAATTGGCTCACTAAAACTGACAGTAAACCCATAGAATGACCACTACTAAAATCAGAGAAATATGAGTGATATCTTGGGAGTTGCTACACTGCATCCCGAACTACACCACTACTCTTAGCGATAAGCCTAAGCCATCGCCCTGATAAGCCGTAAATATTGGCCGCGAAAATGTCGGGATCTCGCAGGATCGTAGCCGACACCCGGGACCAAATTAGCAATGTAATTTCAATACGTCAACGTTCCCAGCCGTTTCCACGTACGGCTGGCGTCATCTGTGCGTATTCCACCGCAAGCATAGAGCCGGTTGACGTAGGTGCGCAGTGGTCGTCGTATACGCTGGGAGCGGTACTGTCCTTTGCTAGCAATCGTGGGCGCAAGCATCGCGCGCATGGGTACCGTAGCGGCGCCCGCTGGGTGGGGGGGCAGCAAGCGTCGGGGGTTTTCGCACGGGGCTAGCAAGCGTGGCGCACCCACGACGCGAAAAAAAATGAGTGTTAGCACAACGGGTCGCGCCGGTCATCGAGGGTGTGAGCCCCCTTGATGACGTCACCGCCCATCGACGTCCCATTAGACTTAGGCTAAGCAAACTAACCGGTATTAAGTCGATAGATCGATATCGAGCATGCTACACCAGTATACCACCAACATGAAACGTATACCATCATTTACTGGCTTAAGATTACCACCATATACCTGGTTAGTTAGTCGTTATCCTGGTAGCCGTTTCATGGTAGCGCCGCGCTCACCGCGTTTTCCTACCGTGGCGCGGTTGTTGTAACCACACCCCCATCCACGAAGCCGCCGCCATCCACCATGACCTCCAACGCCCACGCCGCGGCGTTGCTGGCGTTCAAGGCGCTCAGCAAACTGCCCGACCAGCCAGGGGACGCCCGCAGTGGTTTGGTAGCGCCCCAGGCGTCCCGGACTCCCAGAGGGCGGCCTAAGCCTCAGGGGAAGCTGGCGACCACCACCCCGCTGCTGAGCCCGTGGCTGCCTCAGTCCCGGTCGGACACGGCCCTGATTGCCCTGAAACGAGTTACTCAGAGCTTAAACCATCCAAATGACCCGCAAACCAAGCCGTTGGTGTACCCTCAAATATCGCTGCCGGTACCGAAAACCGGCCACCAGATGCCGATCAAACCGCAACCGGTGCCGATAAAACCTCAACTGCAGGTGAGACTGCCCCAGCTTTCGACGTCAGCCCCCGTGAAACACACGCTCCACCAGGCGGCGACGCTGCCGCAGCTACGAGCCCAACCTCCCATTAACCCTTATGTTAATCGCGCCAGCACTAATCCGACGCTAAAATCTCCGTCGATAAGTGCCCGTTCCCCGGCTAGCTCCACCGATTCGTTGGTGGGCAATAGCACCAGTCTTGCCCTTGCCGCTGCCACGGCACTGGTGGAACACGAGAAACAGCAACAACACCAATACCAGACTCGTCCTGCTTCATACTTGGGACAACCCTTATCCAAACCAACATTCCCTCGTCTGGCGCTGGCACACACGGGGCTCACCGTCGATACATCCCCCTTAGAGCTGCCGGCCAGCCCTCAAGCGACGCCCACCACCACCCAGCTGATGATGACGCCCAAATTCACGCGACTGGAGCTGACCCATTCCTTAATTCGCCTGCCGCTGCCGATACTGTCTCAGGATATGATCAAGAACGTGAAGCAGCTGATCCTGAACCACTTACAACCACAGCCCGATACTCTGTCCAAAAGATTGCTGCAGAATTTGGACCCCAAGGAGATGATCAAACTGCTAAAGACTACCCTCCAAACCCAGCTGCAGAAACGAGCGCCGGAACCGCTGACTAATAATCAAGGCCTACAACGATTAGCTGATTTCCGACTGTCGGTAGACGCTAAGCGAGTAAGCACGCCCGTGGCTAAACCCGATACTAATGATCTCTGGGCGCAACACGCTAAGAATGTCGGCTTATTTGAGAGTTTAGGAAACTTACTGGACCCTCAACTAGCCCACCAGGAACGCGTGTTCAGCTCGTCCCTGACCACCGACGAGGGACTGCTGATCCTCAGTTGCCAGCTGGGCCCCGATAACGCCCCCCAGATCGTCGTCAGCGAACACGGGCTGACGCCGCTGCTGACACGGCTGCTGGTGGTGAGGGCGACGTCGCGTACCCTCCCCATCCTGCCTCGTTTGGGGCCCATAGGTCGCTTAGACCTGCTGACGGAGCTGTTGACGACGCAACCGGTGCTGGTCCCGCTGGCGGCAGCCACCGACCGCGTTGCTGCGGCTGCTCCCCATACGCTTCCCGTGCTAGCTCCGGCGATGCTGACGCTCCTGGAGAACCCGCTGGTGCTGCTGCTGCCTCGCTCGCTGCTTGATTATGGCTTGACGCTGATGTCTGACCATATTCTGTTGCCATTACTGCACCCACCACCGAAACGGAAACCCCCTCCCCAGGAGCTGGCAGTAGCTCTGGGAGCACTGACCCACGGTGCCTTTTCTGATGGCGAAAGCGTACAGCCTACACTGCCAGTGCCCACCCCTTTTCCCCGGTTTCCTGATGTTTCACGTAAAAAGAAACACGAGAAAGCCCAAGCCCCTGAACCGCTTCTGCTTAGCGATATTGGCGACGCCGACGACCTGGAGGACGATACTGAGCTGTCGCCGTCGATGACGGCTCCTCCGTTCAACCAGCAACCGGTGGCGTTCAAAAAGACGATGCGCAAGACCAATAAGCGTAAGGAGAAGAAGCTCTCGTTCAACGAGGATAAGCCGTGGAAAAACCACACCGAACTTAATTACCTTTCCGACCAAGAAAGGAAACGGTACGAAGGGGTGTGGGTGCTGAATCGAGGGCTGTACGTTGGGTGTATGGTCACTCGACTCCGGGGCGTCGATTACGAAGGTAATCGTCCCGTGATCAGTGGCGAGACTGAAGCCGATCCTAGTCTCGTCGCTGCTTTGGGAGCATCGCTGGAAGTGGACGAAGTGCGTGATATCCATGGTCTAGACCACGTTGATATCGACCAGTTAATGGTGGCAGCAGTGGTGAAACGGATCTGGAAACGGCTGAGACTACCTGACCAAACGCTCGAGCAAATCTGGCTGAAAGTGGATTTCCGCCACGACGGCACGTTGACGAAACTGGAGTTTCTCGTGGGGATGTGGTTGATTGACCAGTGTCTCTACGGACGGAAACTTCCAAAGAAAGTCGACGACCGGGTGTGGGAGTCGTTGGGCTACTATGGTTTCAACATGAACGTCAACTTGAAAAAGAAGCGCTTATAGATAATTTACATTAACCTTAGAGAACATAGTATTGTAAGGATTGAGCCTAGCACAGTAGTGTACGAACTGTATCTACTCAGTTAGTTATATACACTTTAGGTCCATCTCTACCTTCGATGACTTAAACGTATACTATAGCCACCACTTGCTTCTCTCATTTAGACGTTTCTTGCTGGCCTTCTTTGGATAAAACAATGGCATCTAGTTTATGAATAAAATGGTAGTCAATGGTATAACTAGTGCTAATTACGTTTAGTAACTAATATTTTTCAATCAAGGTGCTCTGGCTATCAGTGTAAGGCTATTTGAGAGGTAAACAAAAATATGACCGATATATGCTTTTAACCAATTTGATAAGAAGCTTCTGTTAGGTTCTTACTAATTCTGTGTTTTGTTTCGCAGGTTGTTTCACTACTGGTTTCACTATTGGTTTCATTCACTACATTGTTAGACTGCGACTCGATCGCTTGTTTTTTCGCTGGCCTTACGCTGTACACTTCACTTTCTTCACAGCCTTGTTTTCCTGCATACAATCACGGGCAATCGCGATCTCAGTACCCTCCACAGACAACACCGCCCATACCAAAACCCCCCTGCCAAAAACGCCATGTATCGGGGCAATAATGGAACCCCGCGCAGTGGTAATCGTCCGCCGGTGGGCCAGGCGAACCCCTACGCCACTCCCGGCGCCGGGCGCAGCGCGGCGCACCCCGCGCCTAACCCTTACGGCCAGGCGCCGGCGAGACAACTGCCCCTCCCGCCGCTGGCGCCCCCCGGCGCCAATGCCGTGGGCAATGGCTACGTCCACACGCCGCCGCGCCAGCAATACTCTCCGTTGATCCCCCCAGTGGGTCAGACGAGTGGGAACGGTGGTGGTGGTGGCTCTATCCCTCGAGGGACCACGGCGCTGCCGCGGGCGCCCGGCGCCCCGATGGCGCTGATGGCGCCAGCGCTGGCGCCAGCGCCGTCACAATCAATGGCGCACCAGGGCGCCGCCGCCGCCGCCGCCGTCCACGGGACCCATGGCGGCGCCCACCACCCGTACGCCACCCGAATGAGCGGCGGCGGCAATACTGCCGCCTCCTCGACTGCTTCCTTCGCTACTCCCACCGCGCCACTGCCGGCACCGCAAGCGCCGCTTGACCCTCAACAATTGATGGCGCTGGACCCCGTCCACGGGCGGAAATATATTGCCGACAAGTTGGTCCACGACGTTTACTCAAAATTGACGATGGTGGCCGGCAAACGGGTAGTGGAGACTTACTACTTGACGCATACCCTCATTAAAGAGTATAGCCACTACCCGCTGACGCCGCCGCCTCCGGGAACGGCGGCTGGTTCCGTTAAGAGCCGTGTGCTTGTCATTTGCGCCCGCCACGCTCTGGGGCGGATTATGATCCAAAAAGGGAAGTTTAACGAGCAAAAGAACTTGTACCAGATTGGCAGAACGTGGGATATGGAGGAATTAAGGGGGATTAAACGGATCGCTCCCGACGAAGTGATTTTGACGCTTAATAAGGACTACTACTGGAAAGTGGCTGAGGGACCGGACCGCACGACGCGATTTATCAAAGCCCTTGCTCTGTATTACGGTTCCTATACCGGTAAATACCCGATATTGGGCGGTATCACTGAAGCAGAATTGCGCCTTCCCCGGACTCCAGTGACCATCCCTATCGGTAATGACATCAACAACGACTCGAGAAAACCGTCAGTGGCGTCGTCTATTGCTCCTAACCCCGCGGTAATGACTGGCCAAGCTCACCAGCAGGCGCCTCCGCCTCGGTCGCAAGTGGCGTTCGCTTCCCAACCCTCTGGTAGCGGTGCTCCTGATCTTAACGATATTCCGGACGATGACGATGAATTTGCTCCTCCCGGTGGTTCTAAACATATTAACGCTACTCTGATGGGGTCACCGCGACAACCGCCTACAAATCGAAGCCACCCGTATGGACAAACATCCGTGCATCAAACATCAGTGCTGCAACAACCGATACCAGCGTCACCCCCCTCCCAGGATACGACTGCTGCCGACGACGAGTCCATGTTTAATTTCACTCCCACCGTACCTAAGGAGTCGCTGATGCATCTGATTCACGACTATATCCGCGACGACCACCCGCAAAACCGTCCCGGCAACCGCAGTCTGTATTTCTCTCAGCGTCTGGCCCGGCTGACCGCGTCGTCCGAGGGGGCGTCCGCCCACCCGAGACTGCCCATTAAGACTAGATTTGATGAGCTTCGCAACAGCCATCGTCTGATGGAAGCGGTGGAAGCGTTTGGGGCCCAGTTACCTCCCAGATCACCCTTGCAACAACAAGACGGTAATATCACCGATGATGAAGAGGAGGACGACACTGAAGGGTCAGTGAGACGCCGGACTAGCCGTCACAGCGATAGGGGACATCGTCGTCAGCAGAGCGACCAGAGAGTGAGGGCATTGGACCAGTTGGAAGGACAGGCTCAGCCCCCCGCCCCTACGCTGCCGTTTGTACCGCCACCTCACGTACGCCCGGGTCCAGTGAACACTGATGCTTTGGATACATCGATTCAGGAGATTGAGAATCTCTTGGGACTGCAGTTTGCCTTTGACGGTGCTGAAAGTGGTCTTTCTCCAACTGACGATAAGGGGTCAATGACCACTCCTAAGCTCAGACAGCTTGAAGAGGAGGACGGGGCAGCAGGACACAGCACGGCTAATACTACCCCCGGTCCGGTGACTCCACGCACTCACCCTGCGGATATCTTTGACGCGGGTACCCCGTCACTACAAGTGAAGAAGGGGCCCCGTGACCCTGAAATCGACGAGTTGTTTGACGAAATCAAGTGGGGGATCACCGATACTTCTGAGGACCTTTTACGTAAACTTCAAGGGGAACTCCACGACGTCAAACTGAAAAACGTACGCGAATTATTGAATTTTGATGCCTTTTCCGATCTGCTGGTGGCCAAGGAAGTCACTACTGCCACCGAGGAGGTGGACCATTTGCTGACCATCTTTAAACGCATGGAACTCGACTTCAAACTTCTCTTGCCGCAAATCAACGACGTCGACCACCAACTGAAAGGGTTACAACTTAAGTTTGCCAACCAGCAAACGCTTTACACCACGTTGAAAGATATCCTTGAGAAGGTCAATGTCAACCAACAAGACCTTGCCGAGATCGCTAACTTCACTCACTTTGACCAGTGGAAACAAACTTTGCCAAACTTGGAGCGGAAGTTGGAGAACTTGTACCTAGCCGTGCAAACGGTGAAACAGGATAACAATCCTGAAGCTCAGGGTGAGGGGACGATGTTGGCGCTCAAGGAGTACGAGCTGCAGTACGACGAAGTGATTGAACGGTTTGCCACTAACTTCGCCCGGTTTGTCCAGCACAAGATGGAGCTGCTTTTCAGGGCGAGTGCCCCGTCGTCAATGGCTGGTTTAATGGGCCATAATGTCGCTCAGCCAGGAATGCTGGGGGTGATTGAAGTGGCGATGGTGAACCAGTTGGCTGTGGACTTATTGGTATACTCGGCGTTGACTTACTTCTGTAAGCAGTTGCTGCCCAGTACTGTCTACGCGTTGAACCAGTACTTCAACGAACACATGGGCCGGTCGTTGGAGCGCAACTTCATCCGCAAATTGACCCAGGTGGAGGCAAAACAGGCTCAAGCCGGGACCGGTGGCGTTGGTCTGCAAACGCAGGACCTGCCGATCTCGCTGCCGACGCTGCTGGTGGTGGCTGACAACAACCCCTTAAAGAAGGGGCGTACGTTGCGGATGCTGAGAAAGGAGAAGCTCAGACTGAAGTTCAGAGACCGTGAGCGGTTGCTGGGGATGCTGAGACTGCCGACGATGGAGACGATTGCCGATACGGCCCCGCTCCAGCCCGCAGCACTGATCCCTCTGTCTCCCAACATCCCGCCACCGCCACAGGCTGATTTCTTAAAGGCAAAGCCAGGCCAGCTCGACGACCCGATGGTGGTGACCCAGTTGATAGACGAAGCTAGAGATGTTATCGGCATCACCCAGTTCTTTGTGGGGACATTCTTCCACTACACGTCGCAGGTGGACGCTCTTGACTTTAAGGAGTATTTGGGCACCCACCCGTTGGAAGAGCGGCGCAAGTTTGCCGATAAGTACCTGGGGACCAACATCGACTTGGATACGGTGATGCTGTTGGATACCGCTGCCTACGACACTCGTGACGTCATCGCCAACATGACGGCTATCTTCGGCAATTATATCAACACGTTTATCAAACTGGTGAACCCGATTGACTACCGCATTCCTCAGATCTTGGTGCACTTGGAGCACTGGCAATCAGTCGTCGCTTCCAAGCCCAATCAGGAGTATGTGGTCTACAACTTCTACAAGCGGGTGATTGACAAATTGACGTCGCAGTGGCGTAAGTTTTTCAGTAGCCACTTTGAGTTTGCTGCCGTCACTGCCGCCGTGGTCAACCCTGAAGTTTTACCTGGGGTGAGAGCTGCTAACGACTTGATTATGGCCACCGAGCGGTCGGTAGCCAACGCTAAACATTTAGCAGACACGTCGGTGAGACAGTTGATCGACTCCACCTATAACGAAGCCACCGAACTGCTTGTCCACATGTTTCTTCGCGAGGACCCGTTGTTGAAGCTGCTGGAGTTTGACGACCACCAACGCCACCAGCGACTTGTGCCGATTTTGCGTAATGTGTTCTTCCTCATTGACTCCTTACGCCAGGTACAAGGTCAACTGATTAACCGGATGGTGGCCCGCTTTGATCTGGTATTCAACCAGATTAAATCAAAGTACTTTGCCATGTTCCTCCACCAGCTGATCGGCAAGCTTATTGAGTTTATCGTTGCCCACGAAAAGCACGGTAAGCCGTCTAAGTACAATAAGAAGAGTGTCCAGGCGTTGGTACATTTCTACAACCATCGCCAGTTGCTGGAACGGGCGCAAGTGACGTTCCAGCTGTTCGACGCCAGCTTCAATTTGGGCATCGACTACTTCGAAAGAGATCTCGTCGCCCGTTTGTGGCTGGACTTGGAAAACGAGTACGTCAATATCTTCACGAGATTGGCGCTGGTGATGCGGCAAAACTATCCCGACATTGACTACACAGCGATGCTGAAGCACGAGATCCACCAGGTGTTTAGAGAAGCGCAAGCCAGACGCCCCCATTAATTATATAGCCTATTAACGAATCTACAATGAACCATACTACTTCAAACGATAACTATCGAGACTAAAACTAAAGGCTCGTCACAGGATTTTCTCAAATTTGTATATCTTTTAGAAGTACTGAGAAAGTGGTTCCGATTGTAAAAGTTTATACTGTGTATTAATTCACCGGCCATGAGAGCAATTGGTAGCGAGTGTTTTAATGGCTGACAGTCTTAAAGTAAGGGATTGTTGACCATGTTTTGTAACGTCGCTCAATCCTAAAGGGTTCCTCGAAGTGAGATTCCTCATGGCGTGCTCACACCGAAGAAGCGTGACCCACACCCCGGGGAACCTCAACCTTCAGTAACTAGTGATAAAAGCTGTAGATGGATTATTTTCCACTTACATTGTTCAAAATGTTAGGCCCAAAATTATTCCTCCTCATCGATGTCGCAAAACTGTTTATTATTATTACTCACCAAATTTTGGTATAAATAAGGGGGGCCGCGCGCAAAATTTTTGTTGACACCACTATTAGTCATGAAGCTTGGCGCCATCTTCAGCCTGCCCGCTTATCAACAGTTGTTGGGGAAACTTCCCACCCGGGAAGACCGGAAGCGCTTGTGGGGGTTCATGCTGCTGTACTACGAGATGGTAAAACACAGAGATGAAAGTCTTGACGATATTTACCACAACGAGTTTCCCTTGAGCGATGCCGACTTTTGCAAGCAACATGGGGGTGTTGGGGACGATAACGACAAGTTCGCTCAGTTGGTCTATGACACTAATCGCGATATTCGTCGTCTGCTCAAGTTGATGAAGTTGTTCCACTATATGTCTAACATAAATTATACTAACGATTCTTTACCCATCGTTTTGTTTCAGTGGATCCCTCTTGCTTTGAATATACACAGGATTCTTAATACGTTTTACTGGGAAACGGAGGAAAACCCTAACTTCACCGAGCAAAAGCGCCATGAACTTTGTGCTTGTTTTTGGGAAGTTGAAAACCAAATCAAACAGGTCAAGAACACTTATTGCCTTGGCTTCCACATTTATTTCTGCGACTTGTTGAAGCACCCAGCATTTCCCCTTTCTATCGTACGGGAAGCTGTCATGATTGTCGACAACGCCACCACTCTCCTTGACTTCACGGCTGATCCAGAATTGGCGTCATTGTGGGAAGAAGCGTCCATGATGGTTCGAGTTCCAGTAAGTGATGCTTTTTAGGGTCACGTCGGCGATCCCTGACGGCAACGTGAAGAATGAACTTAGTCTTGGTTGAATTTTTAGTTATCATGTGTGTAATTTGAATAAACTGTAGCTTTGGATTTTGTATTACAAAATTGTAACCTAAAACTATAGATCTACAAGCATGTCACAAAAGGTACCCCCACTTACTTCACATCAATCTCGCATACAACCTTAATTTCTAAATTGGTAGGTGGTTGCAAATGCCTCTGTGTCTGCAGATAAACGG
This sequence comes from Diutina rugosa, assembly GCF_008704595.1. Classification (NCBI taxonomy): domain Eukaryota; kingdom Fungi; phylum Ascomycota; class Pichiomycetes; order Serinales; family Debaryomycetaceae; genus Diutina; species Diutina rugosa. The sequence goes on along the minus strand of NW_022995163.1, from coordinate 41,546 downwards.
TCCGTCCAACTAGATTGAAATGTTGTGATAATTCAGCTAAAAGTCTCATGCGCAGCCCAGAGTAAATTCATTACAATAGACACCTCAATTTGGTACATTTCCGAGTCATATCTTTATCGCAGATCACTCCAGTGCACGCACTTATGTGTGGCGCGTAAGCTTGATACATACACGCACAAAATTACGTAAGCGTCTTTAGTGCAGTCTCTTCACATATGAGAAGTGCAGCCTTTGGGAAAATTTGTGCAGTCGCGAAAATAATGTAGCGTGCAGGAGGCTCACCACAAATTCCAGTACATACGATAGCACGAGAGGAAGTACGTAACGCCTTGTGAAACAAGCAACTAGTGCCTAGTTTTATTCGTTATAAGATTACCGTTGTCACGATTATTCATAGATTATTAGAGTCATTCCAATCCCGCTTCAACCTTACCAATACATTTTCACATCGCAATAATTATCGGTGGCAAAACCCAAATTCACTGACAATTTAGCTACGTGAAATGAATTAATATTTATGAGCCTAATTGATCATACGACTCCGTCCTTTATTGTACCCATAGTATCATGCCTACTTGATGGCAAAGCAGGACTTTTTGGACATTCTAATGTTTTCTCAAACGTCACTAGAGCAGTTGCAACTCTGAATGGTCATCTAGAATTATCGAAAGAGGAAACTTTTTTTGTAGGTGTTTTTAGAAGCCTGCAATTATGAAAACCTTTTTCTGAAGCTCCAATTTTCTTAAACTTACTTGTTCCGAGGTTATCCCACGGCTGTACTCATAAAGCTGGACGCGGGAGTGTTGGGAGCCACTTGATGATTGGCTATGGGGCTGTTAGCACCAGCGTAGCACTAGGTCAACGGTATTCCGGCTGATTCGTCACATCAGACAATTGAAGATGAAAGTTTATCAATGACGACTTTATATATTCTCTTCTCAGTCAAACAACACATTCTCGGTGATAGAAGTAAGCCAACACGCCGCCACATTTATAGATATATGGCCAAGTCGCTTTATGAATGGTTGAGGTAAAGTTTAATGAAAATTTCAGGTGGGGGGGTTTCATTGGTATCCCTATGTGCATACTTTGTTTGAAATGTTTACGGAGCGTTTATAAAAAAAAGCACCGACAACGCCACGAGCGTATCAACATAAAAAGAGAACTATTCCAAAGTGGCAGTTGTTACTGACAATTTTCTCGGCGGTATAGTTTGCTACGCCATATCCAAAAATGTCATGAAGGCAACCCGTGTTCCAGTCCAGATTGATACCCAGCGACCATGATTCTAATGAAGAAACAATCAAACACTTCAACTTTACAAACTAAAATTAGATGAACTCTCAAATGGAATTTGAGCTTAATCATCAGGATTATCCTTGCTTTCGGCTAGGGTTTACTTTCGACGGCACCAAAAACTGACAAGCATAGTAATCAAGAGAATATGCAGAAGCTGTGATACCCTTTTCTGATTTGAATTGCTTTCAAATGATAGAAAAACATATACATCTGAGTTTCCCTGAATCATGAGTTATGGTTACTTCATATGCTTTTCTTCCCAGTCACTCTGCTTTCATCGGTACTCCTTCCCACGCCAAGCTTATGATACTCTGCAATAATTAGATATGCAAAAACTTATCATGAGCTTCTTCTCAAAGATTGCCTTACTATTCAATCCCCCCGTTCCTCGAGCCTCAGTGAATGATGGTCAACTTATGGAGGTTGAGATCTTGAGGTTTACTCGTAAATTTTAAGATGATTGACACCGCAATGTCATTTTAAGTTATATTTGATTGATTGCAGACCGACTAATAGTACTGTTTGATACTCTATGACTACCCCAGCAAGTGGTTTTTGGGAACCAGTCAATACGTTTGAAATTTGCGGTGGTTTATACAAAGTTGCAGAATATTAATCAAACACTAACCTCAAACAAGATGGTTTAGGTTTAAGACTGGATTATAAACGTTATCAGGTCGCTTAAGTTTATATATCACTAGTGAACCCCTCGCACATAGCATCGCGCGACCATCGCCTACCACGCCCCACGGTAGTAACAACGACGACAACAAGTTTGAAAACCAAACTAGGAGTTTTCAGCCTTGAGGTGTATAGGCGTATATATGGGCCTCTTTACCGCTAAACGATGGATACGTTTGTGAAACAAGACGTAGCAGAGTAGATCAAATAGCCGTATCCAATTTACCAGATTAGGTGTTCCCCTTTTTCAGTGGTGTTGACGTGTTGTGCGGTTGCGGCGCGGCGTAGCGCCTTAGACCATCAAACAAGGAGCAAATGCGCCATGGCAAACGCCCGCGGAGATCTTGGCCAGATCGATATTAGCGAGATCTGCAGGCATCTCAGATATCTAAACCACCGTAAGCTTCAATATTCAGAGTAGCTTTTCTCAACTGATTCCAACTATCATGTTTAAGGTGTATTAGGCTTATACTGCAGTGTCCGGCCTATAGACAATGGTGCTAGCTTTGTCTGCACGCCATAAGCCTATAGAGCCTTTTTTTCCATTCCGCACTTTTTTTCTCTTTCACAACACCTCACAGTGCACAATGATGTTTATATGGCCTAGCACTCAGGGCCTTGTGAACGTCATAGCCATGTCATTACTGGTGTTGTTGGGGTGGCAGTTACCTGTTGCCAACAATATCACCCATGGTTTCCTAGTGAAAGGATGCGTGATGGCGTGTACGATGTGGGTCATGGTGTGGGGTTGTTATCGCCCCGCCATTGCTGACGGTCGCCGTTGGTGTCTCACACGCTTAATCACTCTGATCCTCACAACACTATTTGCTGTCCGCCACGGATGCAGCATCTTTGTTTTGCTAGCGTCCGTATTGTGGGTAACTGGAGCTTTTCTCCAAACGCACCGAAACCGCTGGATCATTTCTATCAATGAGGCAAAACAAACGCTAGCAATGCTTTTGGCCTGTACCAGTATTATGGCGGTGATAAGTAGTTTGCATCGCTTGCGCTACTTAATTTGGCATGCAGGGCAGGGGACGCTCACGAATATAACCAATCTGGCTCACTCGGTCTGGATGCGTTTTCCCGTTAGTCTCGACATCACTGTGTTTGACGAAAAGAGTATAGCGTTGCTTCATGTTGTTTGCGCCAGCGTTTTGCTCTTCATTCTTGGACCACTTTTCCTGGTGGGAGGTAGCTGCTGGCAGCGTCAAGAAAAAACACCTGAACAAGTTATCGTGGATGACGGACTGACGGAAGCAAATAATAGCGGTTTTAACGTTATTGAAGACCATGAAGGCGACGTTAGTTGTGAAAGTACATTGGTGGCTGATAGCGAGCCAGAGAGCCTTAAAACAGCGACAGCATGTGTTGATAACGTTGTTGTTGTAAGCAAAAACAAGTTAACCAATTATAAGAGTGTTGAATCTTGTGCTGCTGGTGACAATAGCGCGGATGGCTTCAGTTTTGAGCACATTTATGACAAAAATGCAGCTGGTAATCTCGAACAGGCCTTCAACGAGTACGAAAAACAGAAGCTTGAAATTTTTCGTGTAAATACAGACGTTTCAACAGTTGAGAAGTCTCAACAGCTTCTGGCTCTGGAGGTAAAAAGGGCGAGTATTGAAAAAGAATTGGGTGAAGTTAAGTTGAAGCTCAAACTCGCCAACAACACCTGTGAAGCCGTGGAAAAGGAAAACAACACGTTGCGTCAGAATATTATCAATGTCGAGAGGAAGTTAATCATCACACAGAGAGGCATTGACAATCTCCACAAGGAGATTTCTGAAAATGACTTCCGTTACCAGGCAGGTGTCACCAAGCTCCATGTGGACAACCAGCGGCAGGCCGATATAATTGCTCATCTTCAAGCTGATAACGGTATCAAAGATGACATGATTGCCCAGCTTCAGAGTGATAACGAAAACTTGAAGGCGAATCTCAAGGATGTCAACAAGCAGAAGGTTGGAATGATCGCGCAAGCTCAAGTCGTCAACAAGCAACATGCTAAACAGATTGCTCAGATCCAGGCCGATAACGAAAGCAAGGACGACTTGATTGCGAATCTCGAGAAAGTCACCAAAGAACAAGCTGATCATATTGAATACCTTGAGGCTGTTGTCAAGCAAAAGGCTGATGGCATTGTTGAACTTACGAATGGCAATAAAAGCAATGTCAATCATGAAAAGCCAATTGAAATTCACGACTTCCACAAAACAATGGTGGAGTTAGACGACAACGCCAACCGCAACAAGATTGCTGAGTTAAAGGCTGAAATGAAAAAGAAGGATGAACTCATTGCTGAACTTAGACATGGTATCTTGGATCAGGATGTGAACCCCGCCGATGTTGCCCTGGTGGCAATTGCTGAGCTCAAGACTACTAAGAAACAACTTGAAGGTGAAATCAATGAGCTTAAGTCGGAGCTTGAACTAATCTTGAACAATGCCCCAATGTCTCCGGAAGTCAAGGATGCCATCACCGAAATGCTTGTACTTCTCAAGAAGAATAAGGCGTTGTGTCGTGGGATCAAATCCACCTTGTCGAATTGCAAGACCATGATCAAAGCCATCACCCAAGTTAATGACGATGAAAGGGGTGAACAAGTGTCAACGTTGTACGATCAACTCATCCCTGAAGTTGAGCTGCTTCTCAAATACGTCAAGTTTGGGAACAAGATAAAGTGGCAATCAACATCCAACGACGAGCCAACCGAACCCTCCGCCGAAGGAAAGCGTAAACGCAAGCAAAAGCGGAAGGCGAAAAAACCCACGAGCCACGACGACGGTAACAGCAATGGCAACAGCAACGGCAACAGCAACGGCAGCCAAAACGATACCAGCTTCAGTTCGGCACCAGCGAGTAACGACAACAGCATTGGAGACGATAATTCGGAACCGGCGACACCTCAAAAAGAGCAACAGGCTAAAGAACTGAACAAGCGCCCTCAACCTAAGATCAGTGGTAACAAAGCCGGGCTTCAAATTGAACAAGCCGCCAACAACAATGGACCAAGTTTAAAGGCTAACGCCACTTTTGAAGTTGACTGCCACCAAAATGAAATGATTCAGACTCAACTACTTGTCGACGACGCAAAATCTAAGGAGAAGAAGACTCCTGGTGATGGTGGCATTAACGTTACATTGCCAAGTCTGTTGGTTAATGAGAACAGCAGTTGCAATGAAGCCGCCATTCATAGAATCGACAGCTTTTTGGATACTCGCGATATGAGCATGGATGACGGCGTGGTGGATGACGACAATTTCGCTGAAGAATCTGTCATTGGGCAGCAACTGCTTATTACCACTTTTGAGAAGCTGGAGCCATCTGAACTGGGTTGTGTAAGCGCAAACTCGGAAAGCGTTATTGACCAAGATAAGCAAGTGCCTCTGAGCGACACCAACGTCAACATCGACAATAGCATTCCAAGCACTGACTCCGAAACCACGACGGCTTTGGATTCATTGGCAGAAGATGAGCCCATGCGGAAGCAATCCCACAGCTTCAATAGCCCGAAAGTGGTACCTCACTTAGGACTGAAGAGCAAGTTACCCATGGAGTCTTTCGCGGTGGAAGTGGGACCAATGTCACCAGGTTACGGCAATTGCTCTTGCACGGCTACGGACATCCAGGCCAGCTGCCCTTCCCACAAGCGTACGCCATTGAAGTTGACTCAATTGCTTGATAAGCTCAGATTAAACCCCAACAGTAACGTTGGCGACACTACCCTCAAAGGGTACCGAGATGTATGATACCCGGGCGACGAGACCAGCCCGTAAATAATGTATGTGATAAATGAGAAACTGTAACCACTTTGTAGACGATGTAGGTAGTCAATTGACTTCACTGAGGAAAGAACGGGAGACCAGAAAGGGATCGACTTTCTGTCATAACGGACAATGGTTATTGTTGGCGCGCTAAGGCAGGTGGGGTTGATGTCGCATCATAAGGAACTGTAACGCCGAGGAAATTAGAGACTGAGACAACAATTATAGTGAATAATAAATCAGAAGATACTATTGAATTATGGAGACTTTAATTTGATGATTGATTACAAAAAAACTAACCCGCCACATATCCATTTTTTACATTTCTCTGCGAGTCTCGTTTACCGAGGGTCCCCGATTCAGCCTCGCACTTATTCCCCACAAAGATAAAATCGAGGCGGCATCCCATCGCAGAGTACCAAGAACTAACACAATACCCCTTAAGTGCTACCAAAACTGATGAAGTGAAACATTCCAATTGTCTAACAAATGCGTTGAAGATGATGATTTCAAGGCAATTTATCAAATTTGTCTCCAATGAGGTCCAGTCGTTTTACCTTCCTATTCCTGTCATCGTGATTTTGTGGCATGAGCCTCGCCTGTGATATTACCAGCTGTTAAATATCCATTGAAGTCCAATTGATATTGAAATTTGATATATATCAAACGAAAACTGATGGCTCTTACACTTATTGGAAGCTTTCCATTAATGAAATCTTTGTGACGACTTTCAACATTTACTTTTCTCTACGGTTTTTTGAGCAGTGAGAGCCCCGGTCAAGTGTCTCACTCGAAGCAAGAAGTTATTGATCAATATATTTCAAACGTGATAATGTCGCTGGAAACTCCTCCATCAATCAATTCACTTGTGCATGAAGCATACGATGAGGTGGGAAATCGTCTCCACAAACACCTCAAGGCGGTGCTCGAAGTGGAGAATGAGTGCCATAGATTACGAGTTGAGGCTAACAATGATCCAATCTTCAACGCGATTGAGTTTCCCAAAAGCCAGTGCCTTGAATTTATCATTTCCCAAGCCTACAAACAGCTTGGCAAACGGCTCGAGCTCATCCTTCGTGATCAACATGACGCTCTCCGCAATGTTGTTGATGAAAATACCATTCGTGCTGATGATGTGTTTAAAGAACGCATGAGAGAAACCAGATTTTCGCTTAACCAAAACGGCGTGGTTCGTCATTACCTCGGGTGGCTTGCACGAGCATGGAAACACGCTGACATCGCAATCAACTGGCTCAAGATTTCGTTTGAAGGGGCCATTAATGACGCCTGTCGACGCAGCCACGACGGATGGATTCTGGTCACTAATGATGGCATTTATGGAGGCCACTATCTACAGGTGATTCACCAAGCCGAGATTGACCTTGACATCTACATCAAAGAAGCGATTGCAACAATGACTAGAGGTCAAAGAGAGACCTATACGCAGTTTTTCAAAGAGTGTATCACTGCTACTGAAGACATGATTTCTAAGCGTTAAAGGGATTTCCACTTTACATTGGAATTGAAGTTCAATAATTGCGCAGCTCATATATTGCTAAACACTGATTGAAGACATCATTGCAGCCGGTAATACAATTTATGGCTGGTTTAATTAGTGGAAGCGACTGTTTCATTCATAAATTTTCTCCAAGATCATAGTCCAGGTCCAAGTCCAGCTCATTATTCAGGTCCAGCTCGTCCAGACATAGCAAAATCCGGGCCTCCTCTTCGCAATCCATATTTAGTATTTCCTCAGCCCACTCCATGCACTCAGGTATAGTCTTGAAATTACGAACAAGTTCATGAGCTGTCCAATCCTCCAAAGTCCCGTCACATTCCAAGTAATCGTTTTCCAAAATCATCTTCAACAGCCTCTTCATAATCTTGAGATTTTTAACAACCCACGGATATACTTCGTCTTCGGAAGTTGGTGGGTTGTTTAGAATGATGGATTCGTTGTCCAGTATGGAGATGGTATCACTGTCCATTCTTAGGAAGGCGGCGGTTGTTGGAAAAGGAAAATAGAGTGCGACAAACTGGTGCAATATAAAGCTTCAGACTGTACACAAAACAATTGAGCTTCACAATGATTCAACAGTCATGAATCATTTGCGTTTCACTATGAGTCATCAACTGGTCAAACTTGTACGTAGGACACATTCAGTGGCCTCGAGTCGAAGAAATTGCAGAGAAACAGTTTAACAATTGTGCTGGCATCTTTACCAACTTTGATGGCAAATACTGCACCATTAAAATTCTTTCTCCCTCCATGTTTATAACAGACTGTTAAGACGTCGCACCTAATGGCAAATGCTCAGCTCTAAAACGCTACCCAGGACTCTGACTATTGAGCCTTCTGTAGTGACATGAGTCAGGTAGAGGGGATCAATTGATAAAGCAACCATTTGGAAAGGCTTCTCACACGACGACTAGTTGTCAACGTAAGAAGTTGTGCCTGCACAGAGAGCTGCCCCGTAGATGCACTGTGGGGGTTGCTAAGATGACGCATCAGCTAATCTATCAAAGTAAGGGGATAGTGCGCCGCATTGTATTTGGCCAGCTAAAGTTACTGACGGTATAAGATGTTTAAGCCGGGTACATTATTGGCCCTCCCTATTTCAAAGTCAAGCCCTACCAACTTCTGTGGTTGAAATATTCCGAAAATCTCTTGAGTAGCTACGCCTTATTGTGATATCGCTCGCCACTATGACAACAAGATCAAGTGCGCGCCCATGACCACCCGTGCAAACTCAAGCTTTACGCCAATTCCTGCGCCCGCAACGCCTCCCATGACACAAAATGAAAGAGTTAGGGAGTTGTTTTATGAGCTCAGTGGTATGGAACCTGTTTATGGGTTTACTAATAGGAGGTAGCTTGGTAAATCGTCGATATGAATAACGACGTAAGCCTTCGCTTCAAGTTTCTGTTGGTTGGCGCCGTTATTCCACTTGCCTAAAATATTTGAAAATATTGTACCTGAACCTCCTGATGATACTACGCTTCAACTACAGCTATCTTCGTGTTCCCTATCGATGCCCCCCAGCTCTATTCGTTTTGGTTTTACTTTGTGCAGTCGATACTCTCTCAGTATTTTCAATATAACGGTGGCAGTTCTTTCAAATCGAAAAATCCCTTACGATTATTCTGGGATTGAACCGCTATTCAGCCATATATGTTCTGATATTGAGATTATTTTCCAACGTCTTTGTGTACTCAATGTCATTAATGTGACGGGGTTGGAATGGTTGGGTCGACCCGTCAAATGGTACAACGTGGATGATTTGTACGTCGCGATTGACATCAGCAATCCAGGATACAAGTAGGTAAATCGAAAGACCTAGTATTCAATCGCAATAAGTCTGGCTCCATTAAAACTGATTATGCATAATCAAGTTCTCATCCTCAAAGCTATCGCCTTGCTATGTGGAGTGAAGCCTTGCTTCAATGGTTAACAATGATTAATTCATGGAGAGTAATTGCCACCCGAAGTATCAGAATCCTGGAGTAATAATTGGCTATGGTGACGACCAATATAATAAAAATGATGGTTAATCAATGTTGGGATTTAGGTCCCTGACCTGTCTCCAGTTGAGACGTGTTGCTGTTAACTGAGTCAGTCATTGTTGTCTTATCTACACAATGCGGTCGACTATAACCAAGCTTCCAGGAATAGGGGTAAAGAGAAAGCTAGTTAAAGTGTCGAGTTGATTGGATGTAGTAAGAGATGTGTTCTTTTCTATAAACCGCGCGACGTTCATATAGCTCGTCGCGCTCTTGTGCAGTCTAGCCTCTCACTTGACCGGACGGCACACCGAAATGGATGTGATTACCTAAACAACTGGTGGATCACATCAGCGGTCCGCCAACAATCAAAAACCAATAGTGATTGACAATCGTATATCGACATCAAGGCAAGGAAGGTCCAATACCGGCACTTGGAAATAACACAGAACTAACAATGAAATAGTTGGTTGCTGTGTGCTCAGCTATGAAGCCTTACTAATTACTCATTAAATAGTATACAGCTGGCCAAGCGTGGGAGACAGCCTGATCTTGGGGGTATCTCGAGGGCGGAAAGTCGATGAGCTTGCTTAGCTGCTTTGATCAGTGATTAAGTTAGTCATGTTAGTTCTGTCCATATAATACATCTATCGTTATCTAAATTAATTTCGTTGGTTGGTTCGTAAGCAATCATAAGTTGTCATTAGGTGTTTATCAAGCTTATAGTAGCGGTGTGACTAGTTCACAATCGTTAGCCACAGAAGTCAATGGCCACCTAATCGGCGATCACGAGGGATTTCTGGCAATGGTCCCACAACGACGGCTTTTTTCGGGTAGCAAATTTGACAGTCGACTTGCACTCGCCGGTTGTTTTTACAGGCTTTGCTGTCATCGTGAGACCAATCCCCATTGACCTCGCAACACCCAAAACAATACTCCCCACTGGATATGGGTATAGCAGGGAGCCTGGTTCGGATATTTGCAGGGATCCCATTGACTGCGCAACGCTGAAGAATACCACGAATCTTGGACCGTAGCTCTCTGGAGCCGCCCTGCTTGCCAGAATGCCGACTATTGATGTGGTTGCTGATCTGGTAAGGAAGTACCACCATTGGGTCGTGATCGTGAGCACAAATAAATAGGCCGGTTTCGGTGTGCTTCATGATGTTTATGCCCGCTTCAATCTGGGTCAGTTCTGGACCTGAGCGCTGTAGGTAGGTGTTCTCGGAACTAGGAAGCTCTCTGCCGAAAGTCTCTAGATCAGATGTGGGCACGTTAGGATTCCTCACGCCAATGGGCTCGCTGTCAGAGTTTTCGGGACTGAAAAGCTCCCTCGCGCTGTCAGAAAGATCCAAGTCGCTGTCTACCGGATCCTCATCCATGACTTCGCGGACATCAGATCGATCTGGAATTCGTCCGATGATCACGGTATGATATCTGTTATGGTACTGACATTGAACACGAGTAGAAACGCAATCTGCTGTTTCACTGTGATTCTTCTTGTTCATGTAGGTCCGCTTGCAGTGGATACAATAATTCGCAGTGACCACAGGGATAGCGGGGAGCCTCGTCTGAATGTTAGGGGGGACTTCGGTGGCAGGGGACTCGCGGATCCGACGGCGAATTCGCGCAAGCAAACTTTCGGAGGCGCCAATGTGTCTCCGCAGGAGATGTTTACGCACGTAGCTGGGAAGGACAACCACCGGTTTGTGACCGTGTGCACAGACACATAATCCGGTCTCTGGGTGAGTGAATATGTCCAATTGTGGTGCATTCTCTTCATCCTCGTCGCGGTCGTGACTGATGATTGTCGATGCACTGTTAACCATAGCGTCATCCATGTTATCATTAGGTTTGTTCAGAATAGACCCACCCGTAGGCACTGTATTTTCCGCGATGTCGTCACTGTTACCGTCAGGGTCGTTTGGCGTGGACCCAATAATCACCGCCTTGCCACGCTGATAAAATTGGCAGACGACGGGTACTTGGTTGTTGTCGCCACACCTATCTTCCCCGTTATGGGTAAAGTCTTTCTCAAAGACACGGCAACACCCCAGGCAGTACTTTCCCTGAACAACAGGGATCAAAGGTAATGGGGTTTGGATACTAGAAGGAACCGCGCTGACCGTACAAGTGCTGAGAAGCTTAGTGATCTCGGCTTGCAACTTTGCCGACCAACTACGCTCGCCGGTGTGATTGTGTTTGATGTGCGAATGAACTCGGTGTGGGAGCACCACTGTTGGCTTATGGTTTTCGGCGCACACAAGTAACCCCGTCTCCTGGTGTTTCTTGATTTTCAACTCAACTGCCACAGAGCTAGTGTCTCCATTGACGTCATGTGTTTGTGGTAGCTGTCCAATGACCACACCTCGTTTCTGTGCGTAGATTTGGCACTTAACTTGCACAATAATACATCTGTCAGTGGTGGCGTGCCCTTTTTGCGTAGTGACCTTTTTACAATGTAGACAATAATACGCGGTAACCACAGGGATGGCAGGGAACTTGGTTTGGATATTGGGAGGGACTTTGGTCACTGTACCGGTGTTGAGAACCTGTAAAACTTTCGCACGAATCGCGGTGTTATTATCTGAGTGACGTGTCAGCATGTGCTGACTGATTTGGTGTGGGAGCACTACCATTGGTTTATGGCCCTCGGCGCACACAAGTAGACCCGTCTCACCGTGCTTAGTGATATTCACCGTGATATCAGTCAACGCCAGCTGCTGCGGATTAGTGTCCTCGGGTACGGACCCCACGATGACCCATTTGCCTAAAGAACATCGCTGGGCCCTCACCAAATCACGTTTGCTGCCCACACACTCGGGCTGCTTGATCTCGTGAGTCCAAATCTTCTCTGAAACTATGCGACATCGATGGCAAAACGGCTTCTGGAGAATGGGGATACCCGGAAGCGGCGTCAGAATGTTGAGAGGGATATTGGTGGCGGTACCTTTCAGTAATTCTTCCCGAAGCCGTCGACGAGTCTCGTCAGAACACACCTTTCTGCTATGTCGGTAACAAAAGTGGTCTGATATCTGGCTTGCTAGAACCACGGTAGGAATATGACCCTCGGCACAAACGACAAGGCCGGATTCAGCGTGTTTGAAAACATTCACTTTTGGAGGCTGGGTGACAGCGTCAGACTTGTTTGGCTCGACATCGGCATCGTCATCCAGCGATATGTCCACAACAAGTACGCTGGGCTCCTCTGCGTTGTCAGAAAGACATTCGTTATCTTCACGAGGGGGAGTTGGCAAAGGTTGATACATTGGATCGGAGGTCTCATCGTTGTAACTATCCTCAAAGGGATCTGATGAGTAATCCAGGTCAACAAAAAGACCACCATAAAGGGGCGATTGTGGAACAGCATCTTCCTCAACTGCGGCAACTTTCTCGTGGCCAGTGACGTTCACATTTCCATCCATGAACCCGCTATCCTCGAGCTCATCAGCGTGATTGTTTTCAACGACATGGCCGCTCGCATCTTCAGCGTCGAAATAGTCCTCAGTATCGACGATATTCTCGGTTTCAGAGTTAGTTGTACGGTCGGTTCCATTCACGTAACCATTGGCATTGTGGGTTTGGGTTCGATTGTAAGTTTCGTGTTCATAGCCGGTTACGTCTTCGACTTCATCAAAGTGATCAGGGTCGACAAATTCATCAATTTCTCGATATCTCTCATTGTCGACTATTTCTTTAGTTCCAAGATGTTCCTCGCTGTTAACAACTTCCTCGATTTCATGATAAAGCTCAACGCCGTCTGCGTTCGAATACTCCTTATTATCCACCGTTCCATCAACATACCCGTTGACATCATCAGATTCATCAACGTGGTCGTGGTTGACAACATAGCCATTGGCGTCCTCAGTGAGAGCGTACCTCTCAGTAACGGCAAGGTCTTCCTGGTGAGTTTCAGCTCCATTTGCGTCCACGTACTCTGTTCCGTTCCTAAATCCATTGGTATCCTCAGGTTTATCAACGTAGTCGTAATCGTCGTCAACTGCGTCCACGTAGCTCGTTGCCTCCTCAGCGTCAACATAGTCTTCGTCATCAACTATTTCATTAGGTTCAAGGTATCGGTCAGTTTCATTTTCGTCCACATAGCCGGTGGTGTCTTCTGCTTCGAAAAACTCATCGGTATCAACAGTCTCGTCCGTTTCTGGATATGGCTCGGTTCCATGTTTATCCACGTGCCCATTGGCGTCGTCAGAGTCGTCCCAATACTCCTCAATTTCCTGAGAATCCATAGAGTTGTCGAGGTCGGATAAATCAGAGTCAGGATCAACCAACGTCTCCTTCGCATACAGGATCATGATCTCAGGTTCAGACGAAATCGAAGTCTCGTCAATTTGGTCCTCATATTGGGGTATTTCCTCCGGTTCGGTAAACTCCACTGATTCGTCAGTATCAACAATCTCTGGAGTTTCCAGTGGCTCCAGTCGGCCCAAATTGAGCCTATAAAACAGCTCAAAAAAATCACTGCCAAATAATCTGACATTATAGGCTTCGTCAGAGCGCTTGTTGAGGTTATTTACCTCGACACCGTCGATATCTGGGGCTGGCGGAGTTAGCTCCGGCAGGTGGTGGCTGCGGCGCTGGCGCTTTCTGGCTGCGCTTCTCGACCGCTTACCTTTTATTCGACCACGTTTTCGGGAGCGGTGCCGACGGGAGTCAGCACTCATGGTTTGTGGGGGTTCAGTAAATGGGGCGCGCTAAAGAGCCATGTGGTATGGCGCTATCATATAAACATTTCGGTGAGGCGCGCACCATGCCCTGGCACTAGCATAGAGAGACAGAGAATATATGAATTACAAATTTTGAAAACAAAAATTTGAAATTGATTTACTTTGCTGACTTTGTTGAAAATCTATATTACATAGTCCAATTTCAATCCTTAATCTCTTCTCTAAAAATCATAAAGTTGGGATGTTCAAAAGGTGTTAGAAGGTGACGATTGACTCCAATTAAATACGTTATCAATTCTAGTATTGTACATTAATGTCGATGCTTTAGTATGCAATTTATTCTTGAGCCACCGGCTCCTCCTTTGTCTCCTCAGGCTTAGACTCTTCAGGCTTAGCCACTTCGTTAGCCTCTTCCTTAGTTTGTTTTCCCCAGGGGATCTTTACGGCAAACGTCAAGTAACTGGTATGGGTCTTAATCTCCGGTTCCACTCGCGTCACCTGTTCCCACTGGTACCCTTCGTCGCCTTCTCTCACTCGTAATCCTTTACCGAACGGGTTATACTCGACCACTTTCTCCTTCTTCGCCCGTTTCGGTTGAGGCGTCGCCTCGGGAGTAGGGCTCAGCTCAGTTTCCGAAGCCAACGCTTCTTGTTCGGCCTTCAACTCCCGCAACAGCTCGATCCCCTGTTGTTTCCGTTGGTGGATATTCTTTAGCCGTTTCACCACGTCCGAAACATCCTTAACCATTTCCCTTCTCGCCTCCCAGCGACGGTTATTCACCTCGACCATCTCGATCTTCGTCCACCCGTGTTCCTGAAGCGCTTTGACGGTACGATCAACCTGTTCGATACAAGGACTGAAACAACAGATGTTTATCTTTTTATCGGCAGCCATCACCGGATCCAACTGAGTGATAGCGTCCCAGGGACTGGGCAAGTCCAAGAATACGGCATCAGCATTTAAAAAGCCCGCCCCGTCGATGGTGAAACCTTTAGCACACACATCGCGATGAGTGATGGTGGTATTATTCAACCCATGCGCTTCGAGCTCGGCTTTAGCTTCAAGGTAACGAGGCTCGTGGAACTCGTAAGTGTATAAGTGTCCTTGGTCGGCCACGGTACGGGAAAAGGCGTGGGTAAACAGGGCACTCCCCGTGCCGGCCTCAAGCACCCTCAGCCCCGCCTGGACCTCCATTCTCTGCATGATATACAGACTGTCGTGAGTGTAGACGATCTGGGTCCGGTGGGGGAGCGACAACGTCCACAATTCGGGCGTGGGGCGGAGCAAATGGACGAACCCCTTGCCGCCCTGGCCCGCGAGCTGGGTTCCCCACACCGCACCCACCATGTCGTTATGGGCAAAATGGCCGTAGCGGGTGTTGATCACTTCATCCTCAGTAACCACAGTGGGCTTGATGTTGCCTCGAGAGATGAAGACGAGGACGATGTCGCCGTAGCCGATGGTGGGGTTCGACGAGAACATGCGATGCGATGCGAAGACCCCCGCGATAAAGATATCTAGTGATGGGTATGATAATGTGTGAAACATGTGTAAAGAATTGAATCACCCTAGGTTTTGATTTTGAATATTTGGTAACTGGTTCGTTGTAATTCTGTTCGATACACGTATACTAGACACTTTTGGTGGAGAGGACCATATATCTGGGTAAATCCTATGACTAGAGCACTATACTATAAGTTAATGGATAAGAGAGTTTGCTAGTAAGACTTTATCACTAGTTTACCAAAGAATATCTACTAAATTGTAGAGGTTTATACGTTGCGGTGTAGACAGCGATGAGGTGATGGCAACACTACCAAAAAGTATCAAATACCACTCCAATTGAAAATCGAAAAACACACACAATATTAGCACCAAAATCCAAACACATTTATACTTTTACCAATCAAAAACTGACCGTCCTAACCCGACTTACACCGGCACGGCTCTCGTGGTCTTGTACTCTCAGGGTTCAAATTTCGCGCGGGCGAAAAAGGTGGCCATAGAGACCATGAACGTCGAGGACCTCTACCTCGAGCTGTACGCGTTCACCACGGCGGCGGCGATTGTCGGGCTGGTGGACCGCAAGATCTTTGTGTTGTTGCGCGACGGGCGCAACGTGTTTGGCATTCTCCGCACCTTCGACCAGTTCGCCAACTTGGTGTTGCAAGACGCCGTCGAGCGGATCTACCTTGACAACGACGACGATGAAGACGCCAAAAACGACACCGCCGCCAAGCCCCAGTACGCCCAGGCGTACCGCGGGGTGTTTATGGTGCGTGGGGAGAACGTGGTGATGATGGGCGAGCTCGACATCGACCGCGAGGACGACCACCTCGACGAGCGGACCCAGATCCCCTTTGGCGACGCCGAGCGGCGGTTGGCCGACAAACACCGCCAGCGCATTGTCACGGAGCTGAAACGCACCCAGCGGTTGTTGCAAATGGGGATGGTCAACGACTTTGTCAAACTGGATTTGTACTAGCCGGCATCCACGTTATAGAGGCTACCTGTAATATACAAAAAAAATGGGAAAGATAATCACTGATATTGTAGATGAGTTGATGAAGCCATCAAATCGGAGGGAATATGTTGTCTATTGAATAGGGGGAAGATTCGAATCAAAATTGATCATGATGTGAATTTGAACGTTATAGTATTTTGATTCTGCCATTGGTTCAACTGAGGATATGGGAGTCCTAATTCAAATGATCCTGAGGTTAATTCAGGGTAATTCTATCGATTCTCTACTTTGTCTTGTAGATTTGTACGACGAGATAAGCAATGTAACTAGGTGTCCCACATATTTAATCGCATCAAACGATTCATTTAGTTTCTTTGACAAATTAGGCTTGCGAATTGATAATATATACAGTATCGTTGATTTAAATTGGTTTTAGGCTCCTTTCTATTCTACACCCAAGCTCGCACAAATTGGCAATAGTGAGCGGAGAATCCAACTTCCAGTTAGATATAGACTTTACCAACTCAAATCTATAAAAAATTCAAAAATATGTCAATAGAATCTAACACATCAAATTACCCTAATCTCCAAATTTCCCCTTCAAAATCCCGATTCTTTTGCCTTAAATCACTCTTCCATTGCTTCCACTGTTATCAGCGTTAGTGCGGCTCGCATTGTCCCTACCACAAGCCCTCCCACCAAAACAACCCCCAATCTCCACGATGCTGACGGCGGGGGCGGTGTCGCAGGCGCTCGACGACTTGTTGGCGATGGTGGACGCCACCCACTTCACTGCCCGTCAAAAACAGCTGGTGCGGGCGCTGCTTCACGCCATCCAAAAGCTTGTCATCGCCCAAGCCGATGACCGGGTCGTCGTCGCTGCTGGCCACCTAGCGCTTGCGTTTAAAGGTCTCCTTGACGAAGGTGCTCGACCTGACTTTGACACTGAAGATCTCATGCATAAGCTTAAGTTTACTCTGGTTCTGGCGCCGTTTCCTTCTTCTCGTACCGGTCCGGTGAGTCTGACCCCTAAACGGGCACTGGTGATGGCGATGCCTCAATTGGGTAATCAGCGACGACTGCCACGGCCTTTGGTAAACCGTTACTCAATGGATATGGCCCCGAATGAGAGACAAACTCGGCATTCTCCGTTACGGCAACCACCGGTGAATAATCGCAGTTTCATTGAAGAAGATGACCTGGAAGAGTTTGATGAGGATGAGGATGATCTCGCTAACTCGTTCGATAATCCATTTGTGCAACGCCGATATCTGCAACCGGTGATGAGACCGTTTCCGTGACAATATCAATACCCAAACTCTTTAACAGTAAGGACGGGAGACACACATTTTCAATTCATAGACTTTGGGATCAAGAATACCCATAACCTGAGAAACAGCGACAGAGACACTTTTCATTCAATGAGCATTGGCATATATATAGACACTACTTAATGAACATGGCCAGGTGATATTACCGATTGAATTGGGTCTAGGTTCAGTTGATGTCCATTATGGCTCAATGATAGCTTATCGTCGAAGAGACTACCATAACTTTCCATTCATTGGAGATCATACCGTATATGTCGATGGCTCTGGTTAAGATAGCAACGCAACAATTGCGAAAGCTTCTTGACATCTACATAAGGTAGAAAGCATTTTGGAGGGAGAACAACTTGAATGACTCGAATCTACTACACCCCTAATACTTATACTAAGACATTCTCAATTAATCGTTCATAATTATACATTTAGATCCGGTAGACGATGCCGTCCAGCACCATCACCTTGTTGTCGCCCGTGAGCTTATCAAAACCAGCCTCAAGCTCTTCCTCGGTGAACGGCGGCAGCACCCGTTCGTTAAGTGCCGCCACCACGTCGTCGTAGCCAGCAGCGTTCTCGACACTGCCAAACATGTCCATCTGGAATACCAGCGCCATCGCCCGGATGAACTCGTCCATTCTCAGCCCCAGAATGGCCACGAGATCGTCGTCGTCGTCTTCGGCGCCATCCTCGTGATAATTGTCTTGTTCGTCATCATCGAGATCGTCCTCATCAAGATGCATGTGTTCGACGGCTCTCGTGGCTTCCGCTTCGGCGCGTTGCTGAGCGTCTCTGACTCCCAGACGAGTAGTACGAGTCGTCTCTCCTGGTGGAATAGTAGTAGCAGCATTTCTTGCCGGAGGAGCTCTGATCACAGGGTCATCCACATCTTCGCCATCATCTTCCTCACCGAATTCATCTTCGTCAACTTCAGGGGAGTGAGTGTGAGGTCTCGCCCGCTTCAGTTTCTTTTGCACTTCCTTGAAAAGCGCCACCCGTACAAGCTCCTCCGCCACCTGGGCGTCGGCCACCAGCACCAGCTTAGAGAGTCTCACCTTGGCGTGGGCAGTAGCTAAACGGATAAGGGTTTCAAGAGTTCTGGCAGTGATGGGGGCAGTATTGCGTTGGGTCTCTTGCACTTTATCGTTACGCAACGAGGTATAGGTGGCGATAATGTAATCCAGAGCCTCCTTACTGAGGGTCGGTTGGATTCTCTGTTTAGCGTACTGAATGTACTTTTTCAAGAATGATAACGCCACAATCTGGCCCAGATGGCGTTCAGCCCCGGTATGAAGTAAAGCATTAAACTTTTCAAACACGGGACGTTCTTCTTGTTCTTCCTCATCGTCATCTTCACCCACATAAAGCGAGATCGACAGCTTTTCTCTGATGGGTTCACCTTCAGCAAGCCCCGGAGGTTGGAACTGATGCATTCGAAGCACGTGTTCCGACACCACACGGTCTCTGGTAGTATTAACGTCGTCAGTAATGACAAATAACAAGTCAAAACGAGAAAGCAAAGAGTCGGGAAGGGCAATATTCTTACCGGGATCTTTATGGATATCGTACTGACCGAAAACGGGGTTAGCAGCAGCGATTACCAGGCATCTAGCGTTTAACGATGTGTGGATCCCGGCCTTAGCAATGGTCACCGTCTGTTGTTCCATCACTTCATGGATGGCCACTCTGTCAGATTCCAGCATTTTATCGAACTCATCGATACACACAATCCCCCGATCAGCGAGGACCATGGCCCCGGCTTCCAATCTCCGTTCACCGGTTTCTTTATCGGTGGTAACGGCAGCGGTTAAACCGACACCAGAAGAACCTCTACCGGTAGTGGCAATGGCAAGCAGGGCGGTGTTAAGCACAAATCTCAACATTTGCGACTTGGCCGTCGAGGGGTCACCCACCATTAACAAGTTAATGTCACCACGCAAATGGGTCCCGTTATCCAAGTTCTTTTCCACCCCACCAAGCATCATAAGAAGCACGGCCTTTTTAACGTATTCGTAACCGTAAATCAGCGGCGCGAGTGAGTGGGACAAAATGTCAAATAGTTGTGGGTGGTTCTTCATTTTGAGGATGGCCCTAACATCACTATCAGAAAGACGTTCGTGGGCAGCGACACCGGTGGACCGAGCGTGGAGAGGGTACACCAGGTTAGCGAGGATCACCGTTCTAAACAGAGCCAGCTGGTTACCGCCACCCAACAGTCGATACACACCAACAATCTGGACTCTATCCCCGGGTTTAGTCAAGTCCACAAGGTCATCATCAAGGATGACGTCGACGGAACGAGGCAATTGACCCGCGGGAGCCATTTCCGGCATTTCCTGAACGGCAATTCTTTGGTGGTCGCGATAAGTCAGCAACCCATACTCAGTAGTCAAAGGGTTACCGTCTTGGTCCTCAGTAGGGTAAATCGCTGGAGTCAGAATGGGGTCAAACAGGGTCGTTTGGTCATTATAGTCACGGTAAATAAACCTCAGGGTCTTCTCCACATAGTGCACTGAACGAATAATCTTTGGGCGCACTAACGAAGCACGGGTGACAATCCCTTCAACCGACACCATTTGACTTAAGAAATGAGAGTCAATCGTTCTCGGGGTAAGCTGGTGAGAACCGAAAGCCCCTCTAAACCCAAGCAGGAATTTCTGGTCCGGTGGGTACTCAAACGGAGCCGTGTGGGGGTCATAATTCATCTGGACCACTTCTTTTAAAGCCTGTTCGGCTGGAGGTAAATAATCAGGCGGCATATTAAGCAAACCTTGCCAGTAATCACGGTCAAACTCACGAATATGGTCCATCAGCACCACGAGACGTACATGGCCCTTAGCGATCATATCGCGGATTTGCGGCGTATAACCGTCCTGGTTGCCACCGGGCTGGAGGAATTCCATGAACTTCCTCCTGCGGTCTTCAAACATGGCGTCAAGCGGCGCCACGCCGCCATTGGCTTCGTCCATAGTATTAAGGGAGTGTGGTGGAGGTTGGTACTGGATGAGACTGAAAAGTGCGAAATTGAGTGGAGGGTAGGTGGTATAGAACCTGGCATAGAGAAAAGAAAACTAGGAAATTTAAATAGTGATATTAAAACATGTTTATCATGAGGTACTACCTATTAGAATTCGAGATTATCACTTTAAATGTCATTGTAGTTTTGAGTATATTAGTTATGGTCGACGTTATCAGCGACGCGTCCACTGTTTAGAAAAAAAAAAAAATCAAGTACCGCGTTGGACTTGAAAAAGTTATGGACGAGTTGGGAATCGAACCCAAGACCTTTCGCATGCTAAGCGAACGCTCTACCAACTGAGCTACACGCCCGTTTTCGACGCAAAATGCATTTGGTATGTGGAACGAGCCAGGAAGAACGCTCACTTTGCCTTCAATATGCTCCGAAATATCAATTTGACCCTCATGTTGTGTTTCATATGAGGTTTTATACTCCACTACATACTTATTTGCTTTATTTTCACATTTGTGAGTGCAATATTCCACCGATCTTTCTTGTGCCCAACATTCGCCCCTCGTTTTTTGTGCGAGCGGAGGAGGATCGCCGTCTTGAGAGGTGGTGCCACTCTTTGCCCCTTATCCTAACAATATAATCCGTCATGCTTTCCCAGCTCACCACGGTGTGTTCGGTGGTCGACGAGCACCTCACCCGGACCCTCAACGCCACCGAGTTCACCCGCCAGCTTATCATTACCCCGACGTCCAAATTCATTACTGAGCTGTTGCTTGTGCTTTTCTTCATTGTGATCAACTACGAGATTGTCTACTGGAGCGGGATCCACTTGGGCCTCTGGGAGTACCACGCCAGGCATATCTTTAAGGAGATCCCCGTCCACTGTGCCCATGTGTACGTGCGGATCAACGTGGTTACCGCTGACGATACCGACCAATTGAACAACTATTATAGCTTGAAACGGCAACTGAAACGAGGGGTGGCGTCGCTTACCAACTGGCTGAAGATGACCGAGGAAGGACAACTGGTATTCCAGCTACCTCAGTTTGTCAAATACCACTTGGAGTTCTCTCCGGAAGACTTTGAGCTGTCTCAGGACCCGGAATACGGGTGTACCGTTGACCACTTACGCAAACGGGTGCTTGAATTGTGGAACGAGTCTGACTTGTATTCGCCATGGAACCAGCCTCATCACCCGCCCCCGAAGCAAGTGGTGGTCTATAGTAACAAGGATGTCGAGGTTACGAAAGGCGATGAGTACTTGAGTAAAGTCGATATCGAAACGGGTAACGTGATTGACGTCGTGGTGGTGGTGGAACCCAACAACGAAAAAGAATGAGTGTAGCGTATTTAAATTGTAATAGTATAAGGCCTGGTTTGACAGCAACGATGTAGTACAAACGTAGATACAGTCGAGTTCGTGGGATCATCGGATAACATTGCTTACTGCTGGGGACTACAATTGACCATACTGATCGAATTGGACTGCTGATCATGTTATATAGATTGCCCTTAAACTATGATGGCTATAGTCATAATGTTGATCACTCTATCTCTCCTTTTTAGTCAATTGATAGTGTTAATTCTTGAGACCCCGTGGTCATTCTACGTATAATTAGATTTCATTCTACAATTGAGACACTTTCAGCCGTACTAAGCAGTGGTAGAGCCCTACTCGTGTAACCGCAACTTCTTCGGTCAAAACTCTTCAATAATCAAATCACTATTACAAATAAGGTAAAACCAAATCTCCACTCTTTCATAACTTCCTCGATTCCTCTTGTTTGTGGCTGAGTCGTGCTTGGCTTTATCGTAACCTTCATAATTTCCAGCGAATGCGACAAGAGTGCCAAGTCCGAATTCGGCGATAGACTCAAAATTAGTAGACTCAAAGATGTAGTAGACCCACAAAAATTGTAAAATTCAAAGACGTCAAATTTCGCCGGTGATGGTGCGTTGGATTCGCCTGGTGGCAGTATCGGTGCCGCTTGTTTTCGTGTGGTTGCTTCTCCTTCGCCAAATACTCCACCGACGACAAAACCATTTTACTTCAAACAATAATGATGATTTCCCGGTTTTATGGTTTCGAAACAATCCCGAAACTTGTCATCTGGAGCCAATTGCGATGACTGCAACTTCTCAGGAACGACCGGTGGACATTGAGTCATTGGTGAAGCTTTGTATGGCTCAGGGAGGGGAGTTTTGGGATAAAGTGAAATACTTAGTGAGACCCCGCCACCTCCAATTTGGAACTAAAGAGACTCAGGAGGCATGGACAGTAACTCAAGGATCACTGGTATGGATTGAAGACGCGGGAGTCTATTTAGTTGTGCTGAAACTTGTGTATAAGAGAGACCCATACTCAGTACCAACACCACTGTTTTCAGTACTTGTGGCTCAAGTGTATGATAAACTTGAAAACAAGGCGATTACAAAGAATATTACCCTTAATGGAAACACCGTTAAATTCCCGAAAATGCTCGAGGTGCCGGTATTTGTTCCTCCTCGTATCGAGTGGTACCTTGGAGTCGATGCCTTCCATTTACTCCATTTACCTCTGGGAGAAGTGATTTTGGTGTACTCCACTAAATTCAACTATATGGAAGCGAAACACTTTGCCATAACTCTAGACGGTGCTAAGCGGTGGTCGTTCCATTGTACTGGATACGATGATAACGAATGGACTCCGATAACTCCAATTACCAAAGACTATGTTTCATTTGTTAGTTCTTGGGACCCGTTTACGGTAATTAGGTGTCCGTTGACGGAGCTGGCTCCATGTACGGTGGTTAGCTCCTCTAATCAGGTCTCAACCAAGTTTAAAGGATCTCTGCCATTTATCCCTTTGAGCGATAATAAGTGGCTAGGATTCGGTACTTCGTGGTGTGCTGATTGTGGCTGTGGCACTGAAACACTAAGACCTCACATGGTAACCATTTCCGAAACCAATGGACAGTTTAGGGTTGATGGTGTGCTGCTGCCCTTACAATTAGGGATAGCCATGAAAGGGTCCAATCGCAGTGATCCCCATGACATCTGTGGCACTATGGGTTCCCATTTAACCGTTACCAATATCGTACAATCCAATGACCAAGGGTTGATGGTAGATTATGATATTGGAGGATATAGTCCCGGAGTCGCCGTCATCGACATCGATACCTCTCTAATACCATCAGCTGATGACTTTCAAGAGAAAGGAGACATCCTTCAATGTGCTGAGTCGCTGCTTTTGACATTCACAAAGCAATTTGGTGATTTGGTTGAGTCTCAATTAAACTTAAACGGTCAGCTGTGGAAGCTTCCATACCAACAACGGAAAGAAGCTGAGGCCAAAGAAACACTCCGAAAACAACAAGTGGCAGCAGCCCGACAATACCAAGAGTTCTTAGAAGCAGAGGAGGAGGCCCGGCGCCGGTTGGAGGCCGAGATGAGGTGGCACGAGGCCCAGCGCTACCAAACCTACAATTAAGCCATAAAGTACGTCATATTCTCATTAATGCATTTCGTGTACCCCGTGCGGGTGTATAGGGATTTAGTATTCTGGTCAGACAAACTCGTACAGTTGGCGGTCGCTGCCTCCACCGGCGTATTTCAATCTTAACGTCTGGAACTTCTCCAGCGTCTTATTGCTGAAATACATGCCGGTGATGGTCCCCGGTGGTCTGCCGTCTCCTCCTAGACTTAAGGACACGTAGTAGAAGCCGTCAAATGAAGCACCAGCAATCAGCTTGAGTCTCAGGTCGGGGACGAGGAATTGCTCTTTCCACCGCATAAACACCACGTCGTGGCCGTAGCCGTCTCCTGCAAATAAGTGTTGTAACCTATCGGCGACGTCGCTATCGCTAGCACCTGTCACATCGGGGATAAGGTGTTTCCAGTGCTCCATATCGTTGGCAAAGAACAGCCCCCACTGGGGGTTTTCCGCGACAAACAGGTACTGCTGTACTGGTCTGCCACCGGCGTGAGCCCAAGGGTTATTGATTATTTCCCCAGTGAAACAGGTGACCATATCCTGGTCGGTAATGAGGCCTCTGATCAAAAGAAACCCCAGCACCGTCAGATTGACCAAGTCCACCGTCTTGATCTCAACCAATATGTGATAGCTGATCTTGCCCAGCACCTGGGCGCCAACGTACTGAGCCTGGGGGGCCAAATAGTGCAGCCACAGCCTTGGCGAGGGTACTTGAGGAGCGTCGCCAAAATAGTCTCCCCGTTGCGATAACAGAAACAACAGCCCTTTGGGAGGGTCGTGTAGTTGGTGGCTGGCTCGTCGGCGGAGCTTTT